>NW_025765635.1:0-131890 GCF_003918875.1 Haliotis rubra | reverse complement strand
TGCAAGATTAAACCATGGGCCGTGAAGCCCATTTCTGGTGTCCCCAACAGGGATATTGCTGAATATTGGCTTAAAGCTGCCGCGAAAACCTTATTCACTCATTTCAAAACCAAGTCTCTAATAATATTAGTGTGATTATCTTGTACTCTAGACCATTTCAAACCAAGGCCCTTTAATATTATTAGGGTGAGATTATCTTGTAATTTAGACCGCTTTTCAAACCAAGGCCCTTTAATATTATTTCTAATATTAGGTGAGATTATCTTGTATTCCAGACCATTTCAAACCAAGGCCCTTTTATGTGATGCATTCCATAATTTTGTCCATAGGTACAAAGTTAATGATGTTACTGAAATTCTGGACCCAAACACAGATGCTGAGATTAGGGAGTTAATAAATTGGGACTTCAGTGAAGTGCTGATGGCAGGTCGCCATCCCATTTGTTGTTCACAATTTCGTGTCACCGATTGTATTGACCTCGTTCATACAGACCGTCGCTAAGATCTTGGTCTTCAGCAACTCCATGCTTGTCGTAAGAGGCTTAATTATCACCATCGGTGGTCAGGCTCTCTTTCTGACTTAGTTGACCCATGGCATCGTATCCCAATACCAGCAGATCGATGCTCATGATGTTGGATCACTGGATTGTCTGGTCGGTGTTCTCCCATTTGTGAGAACTCCCAGTTGTGAGACACACATTAATTAATGGTTCAGTGCACATAGGTGGTGTTTCTCCACATCCCCACAATTAAAGTGGACGAGCCCAGTTGTTGAAGAGTAACCACAGGGAGGCATAGTTCCCTATGCAACATAAAATACAAAAATGAAATGGAGGATGTGATTCAAAGGTTGTTGAGTTAATTTAAGTATTTTCCTGTGGAAATTTGAAGCGCTTGTGTCTTGATGATGTAATCGTGGACGGATTCAACTATTTTCTGCTGGTTTACACAAGATGTAAATTTTGTTTCCGCTCAAAATGGTATCCAGGTTATAACGGTAGTGTAAAATACATATTAATTCTTTTTCAAGTGAGAAAATAGTGGTAGGCTTTCACTCTGATATCAACAAGAGCAACATCATGAAGTTACCTACACAAAAGTGTAATTTTAAGGACATTTACCGAATATGTTAATCAATTTATCTTATAAAGTTTCATTAATGCTACCTCCAAAAAGATTCAGTTACATAGCAAATCAGTAATTAGCTAGGGTTAATCCATTCAATCAGGCAGGGGAGTATGGTGTGTTTTCTGTGTTAATTACCTACTCCACTGTCTCATAACTGGGAGTCTCACAATTGGGAGTAGGACCGCCTTGGTCCAGACTCGACTGCCATCATATAGCTTTTAATATTGAGGCATTAAACAACAAAACCAACCAACCAACAAACGCTTACATTAATCACTGGATTGTCTGGTCCAGGTTCAATATTTATATGCTGTCATCAATTTTGGTTAAGTATTAGGTGGAAGTGGGGTGAGAGCAATTGATTATTTTTCCAGCTTAGTCGAATCTATTGATAAGACTCTTATAAAATCAATTGTACAGTTTGTACATAGCGCTTTTCAGCACAAGTGCAGAATTACTGTATATTGTTCTTCCTTATTTGATGCCTTCCTTGGGTTGCCATGGTTATTTTGTCAAGTTAAGGTATTGGCTTATACTTGGATTGTGCAGTTTCAAATTTTGAAAAATAAATATGTTGAAATACAATGTGTTTTGTTGTCAATTGCATGTGAATGTAATTATAGGCCAGGGTGCAAACATAAAAAACAAACAAATGGGTTTCCAATTAGTCTCCCACTGGCTACTCTTCAGCAGTGTAGATGTTGTCTAAGTGACAGGACTGTAACCGCTATGGGTGCCTGGCGATGTCAAAGGTTAACCTTGGAATTTACTTTTGGAATAAATATGTGCCTTATAGTAAATGTCCAACAACCCTTTCATTACATATTTTGCTGACTAAAGAGATTAATTTGAGTAGCATATATAAAATTACAAATTTTATTTATTTTCTGAAAATAAATCTTCAACATGGTGGATGTCAGCCAGTATCAAATATGTGTAATAGCCCCAACCCTTGCAGTGCAGCATGGCGCCTCCTCCGTGCAGGGTTTGAGCCGCCAGCCCAGGTCTGAAGGTCGGGTTCTCGATCCCCGACCGCCAGTCATACCCAAAGACGTTAAAATATGGTACTTGTTGGTCCCTGCCTGGCGCTCGGCATTAATGGGTACAACAAGGACTGGTCGGCTCGGAGTTAGTATAATGTGTCTGAGTGGGGTATTCATGCTTCACTGCGGCATGGTATCTCAGTGGGCTAGCACTATAAAACCAGCTTCAGTCTGGGCTAGTACAAGCAGCCGCACATACACACGCATGCACGTCGTCATATGAGCGAAATATTCTCAAGCACGACGTTAAACCCAATTTTACCTCACCTCACCTGCACAGCATGGGGTCAGGGGAGGGGGTCATTTTCACAGCCTGCCTGAAATATGAAACCCTGAATGAAATTTTCAACCCACACACAGGCTTGTTTCTATAGAAACGCAACTCCTCTGGCCACCTGACTGATACAGTGGGAAATTCAAATCTGGATTTAGAAAAAGACAAATATATTTTCAAAATGTATGTTTTGTAGGCTGCCAGCTTCCATACATTTTTACCATGAGCCTTCATAACATACTTTACACCACTACGGCTTCTAATTTCCTCATCATGAACCATTCATTATTTTTGTGATATTTCAGGGAATGTACTTGAATGCTGCATTGCTTTGCATCGAAAGACAGCTTTGACAAGGCAAGGAGGCCACACTCCATCTATGTATAGGTTTGAACCCCGGCCTTTAAGGTCCACAAGGCTACAAAATTATTGCCAAGGGGAAAAACATTTGAACATGTTCAGAGAAAAGAAGACTAAATGGTAATATTGTGCAACAGAGGTGTTGCAATAGAAGTGCAAGGATACCATGTGGTTGCAATAGAAGTGCAAGGATACCATGTAGTTGCAATAGAAGTGCAAGGATACCATGTGGTTGCAATAGAAGTGCAAGGATACCATGTGGTTGCAATAGAAGTGCAAGGATACCATGTGGTTGCAATAGAAGTGCAAGGATACCATGTGGTTGCAATACCACACCCACTCCAATAATGGGTGATTCCGTGATCTCAGCAATTTCTTTTAGATCTGGGTAGAATTGGTCTTCCTTTGTTGAGTATTCTTGTATGTTCTTGTTTGTGTTTAGGCGTCTAACTTTGTGTGCTGGCGATTAGGTGCCTGACTCTGGGTTCGAATCCCAGATGGGACTCAACCCATAAAAAGTACTGGAATCTGTACTTGACTCAGAAAGTCTAACACCAAATATAACGTGTTAGGCATGAGTAAACAACGCATACACAATTGGGATATGATTACATGTCAACTAAATCAGTGGGCCTGTCCACCCCATCTGTTAGTTAAGCTTCTTATATGCAATTATAGACTGATGATGAGGTCAATATTGCTTTTCGCTGGTCCATAAAAAGGATGAAGGGGTCATATTGCTTTTTATAATCCATAAAAACGATTGACCGAAATCGCCAGTCTATAATTGTTTTATTATGTAATTCACCTAAAAAGCTTCTAAAAAATCCAAAACATGTCCATTTTAGTCCAGAAAAGTGCATTTTTTTTGCCCCTACAAACCACAATAACGCTATGTCAACAATACTGTGACATGTAAACAATAGAATGATCGCCACAGTAACCTTGTGGTCAATATGACTTATGGTTGACCTATTGGAGTCAGACATGCTTTTCTGTCGACGCATCACGCGGACCGCCTCTAGATCAATCCTGCAGGTAGCCGGAAAAATATGCTTTCTGCATAATAACAAGAAGTATGTGGGTTCGCTGAAGACCAATACTAACCCAGTGATCTTCACGGGTGTTGGCCAGCAAGTCAGTCCAGTGGTTGACATTGTGGGTGAAAGGTCATCGCATCAACCCAGTCACTGAGTGTGATCACCCGGCCCATTAAGCTGCCTCCTTTAACATGCGTGCAAAAAGTTGCTCGACAATGGACAATAGAAATGACATCATATTATTGACATAATTTGCTTTTGAACAAAACCAAGGCAAGCCCCAGTGGGAAATCAGTTCTGTCCACAGCACATAGAAACAAACCCCATACCATCTCCAACATTTGGTCATTGGCTACAGAAACAAAGTTACATGACTGGAATTAAAGGAAAATAACAATCTCTCATTTCCTTTGGTAATACATGTAAATGATAGTGGGACAAAGCCACCCCACTGACAACAGATTGCATAAGCCTATGTATGTAGAGACGACACTGGAATAAGAAAATAATAGTGAAAGAAATCTGGAAACCACTTACAGCAATGGGTGCTGCTGTCCAGAACACTTCCGTCTGCTGGAGCACCATCTTCCACGCCATCTGGGCATCCAATCACTTAGTCAGAGGCAGTATATTTATATTATTTGGTTTAAAATCCTACCAGCCCCAAATTTCATGAAGTTTAGAAAAAATTAATTCCCCACCCCCTTCAAGTCTTGGTCAGAAATTTGAAAAAGTAAAGAAGGTGTATAACCTTGTTTTGAAAATTGTTCATGAACAAGTGAAAATGTCGTGTATATTGTGTTTGTTTTTATTTTACCCTATCAACCTTATTTGAAAAGTTTGCCCAAAATTACGTTTTACTATTTAACTGAATTATATTTGACTTATATATCTGTAAACCAAAAGGTTTTTACCCTGACAGCAAAAGCCAGGTTTACACAGAGAAACTAGGAGACATTAAGTGTGACTTAAGGTGTGCGTCCACTAATCTTCTTGATTGATTACCATATAAGTAGCTTTCTACTCATGGTTAAAACAAATTTAAACTATAAATACAGAAAGAAAAGAACTAAAATGCAAAATAAAAACTACGTGGAGAAACAGCTCCAACCACACAATTATCTCATTTCAAACAGCATATGGCATATATGACAAGCAACCTTATTGAAACATAGATTATTGAACATCACAGAGCATTATAATAAGACAATAGCTTCAAACTACCAAATAGTGTGTGAAAGAAATAAACACATAGCAAGACTGCAGAAGAACAATACTGTTACTATCAACATATATTCTTCTCAAACATTTGCCACAGAGCCACATTGATACTATAAAACATTTTTCTAAACATTGTCTAAACAATCTGCTGGCATCTCTGAGATAGTCTCACTCAGGACGCACTTCTGTCAGTGTTCACTTACTTTCCATCC
This sequence comes from Haliotis rubra, assembly GCF_003918875.1. Classification (NCBI taxonomy): domain Eukaryota; kingdom Metazoa; phylum Mollusca; class Gastropoda; order Lepetellida; family Haliotidae; genus Haliotis; species Haliotis rubra. The sequence goes on along the minus strand of NW_025765635.1, from coordinate 126,613 downwards.
TCAGTATAAACGTTAAAACAATCCAATCTCTTGTGCCCAAAACAAAATTTGTGACTATTAATACATGCGGTGTAGATAGCAGCAAGCTTGATTTTATTGTTAACTATAATAAATTTAGACATTACCTCAAACTGGAAAAAAATGAATTTAAAAAACAATGCATAAACCTCTTAATGCATTTCTGTCTGCAACTTTAACCACAAGTCCAAAACCTAGGTCCTCAGTAAAATTCTGTAGTCTTTAAACTCTGTAATATCAGTGGAACACTTGTACTGAGAAAATACTGAAAGATACCTAAAGATAGGAAATAAATAACATTGTTTATAAATAACAATGTTGCCATAGAGACTGTGGAGGTTCAGTCTCCACTTGAGGCACATGTCAAATCCACAGACAAAATTGAACATCGTTCAGCTTCCACACCCTCGAGTCATGAGGAGCAAATTGCATAACATACCCTGTCAACCAGACCAATGCCAAGTATTTGTCTACAGAGACTCATCTCATACCCTATTAGGCCATTAATATTTGTTATGGTTCTCATCTTCAATCATAAACAGCATGGTATAGACACTAAAAATATATTAAAAATCTTTATTTTTTCAATATTTGTGAACATATTTGTTGAAATTCTAAAATTTAGTGGCTTAATAATAGTTTTAAAATTTTTATTTTATGGTGCACATCAAGCTGCTTTGTTATGAATGAATAGAATCAAAGTTATATTCCATTTCATTGGCAAACCATCACCCTTTCAGGTCAATATGAAAAGGGAAGTAACTCTTCAGTAGACCAACCCAACATCCTGTTAGAAATTAATCCAAACTTAATACATGAAGCCAAACCAGTTGCTGAACTTATAATCTTATTGGCCACAAGACTGCATAATCAAGCTAATAAAAAAATAAAATAAAAAAAGATCACTGAAAATACAGCGTTCTGTTACACAAAATATCTAAATTCTTCACAAAATTCAAATACAAAATATGTTACATAACACCAATTGCATAATGTAATACATGACATTTATCATGTTTTCTACAATATATATTACTGTTGATGAGTGAGTGAGTTGGGTTTAATGCTACGTTTAATGCTACGTAAACAGTATTCCAGTTGTGTCATGGCGTGTCAGCTTAATGTGGGACGAAAAACCGAAGCTATACAGGGCTCCGATATTTACCTCTTGCTGGAACCCATGACCATGGGTATGGTGCAGACAAACCATGAATAATACCATAGTAAACCTGGATTCAAACCCACGATTGCTCCCTAGCTGCTCACAGACCTGTCAATGTAAACGTAGTAAAGACCCAAAGTGTTACAGTGAGTGAGTTTAGTGTAACGCCACTTTTAGCAATATTTCAGCAATATGGCGGTGGACACCAGAGATGGGCTTCACACACTGTACCCATGTGGGGAATTGAACCTGGGTCTTCTGTGTGCTGAGTAAACGCTTTATCCACTAGGCTACCCCACTGTCTCCATTGTGATAGAGATGCTATTAGCTTATCTGTACACTAGAAATCGTCAAGAAAAAATGGTACTGACACCAAGTTGTGTTTAATGTGTGGTACCTCCAGGGAAAGACCTTTCGTCTACATGATATCAAATCACATGTCTAAACCAGCTTAATTACCTGTTTCACTGGTTATTATACATAGGTGAAAAGCAATAAAACATAAAAGTCACCTGAAATTAAATGAATTGATGTTTTAATTTATTACTGAATGTCCTTAATAACATATTTTGTGACAACATCCACAATTCTTATGTTTATTATGTTTTCAGGTAAACTTGGTGTGAAATATTTGAATAAGCTTCAGAAAACATAGCGAAATGTCAAAGAAGCTAAACAACACAATAACCTCCCAAAAGCGATTATAAATTTTACAAACAAATTCAGACTTGGAAAATTAGCAATTAAATGACTTAGTCAAATACATATAAACTTAAAGTCAATAGAACAACTAGTAGAAAGAACTGACTGAGTTTGGTTTTACGCCGCTTTTAGCAATATTCCAGCAACATCACGGCGGGGGACACCAGAAATGGGCTTCACACATTGTGCCCATGTGGGGATTCGAACCCGGGTCTTCGGAGTGACGAGCCAACGCTTTAACCATTAGGCTACCCCCACCGCCCACTAGTAGAAAGGAAACATGTTATCAATACAAACACAATAAACAACTTTCATATCAAACTCAAAAGGACCACTAATTATAGTTTGTTGTACATATTTTGACAAAAATATACTGGAAGCTGACAGGAATGAAAAACAGCTTGCTATATCTGCTAGTTTGTTATAAACAGTTTGTAATTAATGCAGTTAACTGTATTGGGGTTTTGCATGATAGGATACATCTGAATAACAGTGATACATGATACAAGAACAAGAGATACATGCATTTTAACAACTTGTTATATATAGGAATCATATTCTTTCATCACAGGAATGACAAAGGAGACTAACATTCAACTTGTCGTCTGAATAAAGTTCATTTCTTGCACTTTGAATATATGGAGGTTATGACATACCTTACTACGCATTTGACTTCTGAAGAGACTACCTTTCATAGATATCTAAGTACAAATTCAGGTAAGGTGTTTTCCAGAAGTAATGGAAAAATGAAATCCTTAATAGAATTGTTGGAATACGTTACGCGAGTCCAGTTTTAGCAACTGAATTTTTGCAAACTCATCATAATCAGGAGGACTGTCCGCCACCATGTAAGTATATATCGCCAACCACCATTGATCATATGTTACACAGTCGTAACTCCTATGATTTAATTGATTTACGCAGTCAAAGCATGCGATGGCTTTGTGAACGAGGGCCTGGCTTGTAATTCACATTCTGATTGCTAGGATTATACCCTAATATCATAACCAATCACTCTGGCAAAATGGAAAATAAACCGCAGGTAAATTTGAAATTGGGTAAGCTCAGTTCTAGGGATACAGAGAATGGTGTGCGATGACCAAATCAATCACTAAGACTACCGCCTATCTACACATCATACCAAAGTCTTTGTGTCCACAAGCAAGGATTTCCATTGTGGCTCAGCACCAATACTATCACCAATGAACATTAATGTTCTCAAACAATGCATCGTCTTTTGTAATTCTACAAGGCCAGTGACCAATTTTATTTCTTTAGTTTACGAATTTTTTTCCTCAGAAACCTTAATGGCAGCAGGAAAAAAAAAAAAATATAAATCATTAGTCAAAAGTAACATTCCTTTTAAATACTAAAAATTGTTTTACTTTTGGCAATTTATGGGAAGTGTTTAAGGGCAAAATTCAATCAAAACATTTTTTTTGTTGTAAGCTTACATTTTGGCCAATAAAAACATTAGATTTTATTTTTGAGCCGGGAAATTTTTTTTAAATTTTGTTTCTTACCCTTGAAAACAATGCACTGTGGATCCTTTAAACAAGAAAATAAAATTGGTCTGGCCTTAATATCAATTATTTGTTCACGTTTTTTTTCTTTGTAACGAGTAGCGCATCTGAACCTAGATTTAAGCTGAGATCATTGAGTGAATTTTAGTTTTAGGTCAACTTAGCAATATTCCAGCAATATGGCTGGGGACACCAGAAATGGGAACAATCTGAACAATTTATTTTCAAATTTCAGACAGCAAGGATTGGAAATTAGAGAGAAACACATGAGCTTTTGGGCAGATTCTGTTATTTAGTGGCAACCAAGAAGCTGCATGTAAACTGGTTCTTGAAAAGTTTGTTATTCACATATTTTTACATCAATGTAACCTGTAATGTAATGAATTTTAAATCTATGTACTCGTCATCGAGCCTCATACTCGCAATAACACCCGCGGATACAGGTTAGTATAGATCTTCAGCAACCCATGCTTGTCGTGAAGAGGTGATTAACAGGATCTGGTGGTCAGACTCGCTGACTTGGTTGACACATGTCATCGGTTCCCAACAGTGCAGGTCGATGCTCATGAAGCTCTTGATGTTCTGGATTGTCTTGGTCCAGACTCAATATTTTACAGACGCCGCCATATAGCTGGAATATTGCTGAGTGTGGCATAAACTAAACCACTCATTCACTCACTGCATGCCGAACTACCATACCGCGATTGCTGTATCATCACACCATTACTTAGCAGAAAGTTGAATAGAAAGGAGGAGCAGTAATTTTGGGATGATAGGACATTAGTGATTTTATTTTTACCCAATACAAAATTACTTTCTAGTCAAGAAAACATAGATGAGTAACTTGCACAATCACTTTTACACAAAATAAAAACAAACAATTGTTTAGCTCTGGCGCATATACTGCACAACATACAGCTTGCATACATATTCTAACCACGGATTTGACGGTAATCACAGTCTTGCACAATCATCGAAGATTATTTTCTTAACATTTAAGGAAGTAAAACAAAATATTTTTGGACTGGAATATATTTTCATTATTTTACCCTATGGCCCTGATGTTCCTAGGCTACAAATCTGTAATCCTGAATCACACTTTGTAAATGTGCCAAGCTATGGGTTTGTCGAGAATGCCAGGTTCTCCATTACCTGGTGTGAACTCTGTGGTATTTGGAAACCGTCTACGGATCATTACCTCTTTTCTGAATATGAAACTGTCTAACACAGAAATAAACATAAACACATCTGAGTTTAAATGATGTCCATGTTAAACATAGCAAAATAAATCAATAATATTTTCCGCTTCTGCTGTTACTTCTATGACAAAGGACATGGCTACTAAAATAAAAACGCCTTCTGTCAAAATAAAAAACTATACCACTGTGACATTTTGAAAAGAATACAAAATCTACTGATGACATGATAAGGAACTGTTTGAGTGGTGGGAGATATTGTGCAGTAAAGCAGGGCATGATTGAGTATAGTTTTACTCCGTTTTTAGCAATGTTCCTGTAATATCACGGTGGGGACACCAGAAATGGGATTCACAGATTGTATCCATGTGGGGAATCGAACACAGGTCTTCGTGATCTTGGTGAGCTCTTTAGTTAAACCACTAGGCTTACTGAAGCATGGTCTATAGCTACCGACTATGTCGGCATACTATACTTCCAAAACAAAATCATGGGTAAATTTTGGGAGGAGTGGATCGTCATATTTTGAGCAAGGGATCAGCAGGAGAAAGCAGGAACTTCTGATAATGACAGGGATGGTTTGAAGGGAATGCATAAAACGCGTCCATATACAAACTACAAACATGAACATTTTACAATAAATTGTATATTCATATACTTATCCAATCTCAGACAATACATTTTCCTTCTTTGATTCAGGTGTGGAAACAATTCGATATTAATAACACGTTTCCAGCTTCCAAAAACACCTCACCACAACACAACCCCAGTTGTCACTGTGGTCACCTCTATAAACAGAGGATCGAACACTGCCTGAATCTCAGACACATGCCCAGTTGTCACTGTGGTCACCTCTATAAACAGAGGATCGAACACTGCCTGAATCTCAAACACATGCCCAGTTGTCACTGTGGTCACCTCTATAAACAGAGGACCGAACACTGCCTGAATCTCAAACACATGCCCAGTTGTCACTGTGGTCACCTCTATAAACAGAGGACCCACGGAACACTGCCTGAATCTCAAACACATGCCCAGTTGTCACTGTGGTCACCTCTATAAACAGAGGACCGAACACTGCCTGAATCTCAAACACATGCCAAGTTGTCACTGTGGTCACCTCTATGAACAGAGGATCGAACACTGCCTGAATCTCAAACACATGCCCAGTTGTCACTGTGGTCACCTCTATAAACAGAGGATCGAACACAGCCTGAATCTCAAACACATGCCCAGTTGTCTTCTCAACCTGGCCATGAGACTGAATGCAGAGGATGTTATGTGACCAGGTTGCATGTTGGGTGATCAAACAATTGTTCACATGATAAAGCTAAAAGTCGGTTCACACCAGGATCGAAGGAGGATGAAATGTATAGTGTGGTATAGGATAAGTTTCAAAATATCATAAATATACATTCTTGCATACATATTGGACTTGTATAATATAAACACATAGTGCCATCACACTTGTATTCGTCAATACAGGATTGTATAACGTAAACTCCACCACAATGACAATATTCTGGTATCAATGTTACCTGACAGATGAGAACCATGCATAACAAAATCACCTTTTCATGGCAAAGTGAAACTGATTTACAGTTGGATCTATGTAGCTGATATACACATACATGATGGTTGAAAGGGAAGTGGTTATGGGTAACGAGGACATCAAATTTATTAAAAGAAGACCTATTACTCGGATATCGTACCTCTTAGCATGAAGGTCTGAGAACACCTCTCTTGTGTCAGGTGACTGGATTTCAGGATCTCAAAAATGAACATAATTAGGCAGCTCTGAATGTAAAAAATAATGACTGTTACTAAAATACACCAAAAGGGTAAAAAGCTGAGGGTATATTTTTGTTCTGTGGCTTATTCTGCTTCCTAAATAAACACTTCCAACCTGGGTGTTCAAAATTCACCGGATGCGACATTCTGTGTAAGCGTCCTAGGATCTTGATGCAGAGTGGTCCGATGTCAGGGTAAAGGATCTGATTTTAATATATTTTGAGGAATAATAATTGTCGGACAATATGTACATCTATGATTCACACTGGGATGAGATAGGAACAAGGACGCATCTGGCCTGGATTCATTAAAAGATTTTTGATGACCAATTATCTTGGGTCGTTCAAATTTCGGAGTCGTTCAATATATATCAACTTTATTTGTCAAGAAGTAATCTGGGTAGGTCAGTGTTATGGGGAACCTGTAAATATCCAGGTCACAATTGTTCTTCAGCAACCCAGCTTGTCATAGAGGCGACTGACGGGATTGGGTGGTCGAGGTTGCTGACTTGTTCGACACTTATAACCGTATCCCAACTGCGTAGATCGATACTCATGCTGTTGGTCACTGGATTGTCTGATCAAGACTTGATTATTTACAGACCGCAATCACATAGCTGGAATATTGCTGAGTGCGGAGTTTAACAAACAAAGAAACAAACAGTATTATGGAGAAAAAGGTGATAAGTCTGTGTAAGTTAGTTGTTTTACTGCCACTTTGAACAGTGTTTCAATTACATGATGGAGTGTCAGCGTAGTATGACAGGAAAGACTGAATTCTAAATTAGGTTCTGTGACTGTTACATTTTACGATCAAACCCAAGATACCATATAAAATTCAAGTCATGGCGTGGTATGAGCGAGTGAGTGAGTATAGTCGTACGCCACTTTCAGCAATATTTCAGCAATGTCACGGCAGGGGACACCAGAAATGGGCTTCACACATTGTGCCCATGTGGGGATTTGAACCCAGGTCTTCGGCGTGACAAGCAGACGCTTTAACCAACAGGCTACCCCACCGCCCTGACGTGGTATGAAAGATAACGGTTCCCAAATTATGTTAGCCGTCTGGCTAGCATGCCTGAAAGTTATCAGTCCACAAAATAATTCACTAGTCCGAAAATTTGAACGTAGACACTGGTTTCATCATAAAGCTACTAATATGATTAACATTTTTTTTATCAGGCCATAATCTTGCATGATCTAAAAGTGTGTTATAACTTTACAAGTCGGATAGAGTGTAATATTTACCAAATGACCCCATGAAAATTCACTAGCCGATCTCTCACATGACTTTACAGTCGATCTCACATGACTTTACAGTCAATCTCACGTGACTTTACAGTCGATCTCACATGACTATTGTTGGTGTTTCAATGATGATGGAATATATAATAAAATAACTATCATTACAAATTAATTATCATTACAAAACACATACATAAACTATACATAATTACATACACTTCAATAATCAAATATCTAAAACATCAGTCGCTGTATCCTAAAGGATTTTCTATTAATAATAAATACACACGCTTCCCTTTTTCCCAGATTACAGTAAATATTTGAACAATTACAATATTTTTACGCCGGAAAATAAATTAAAATTTAAATCATGATTGTATGTTCTGACCCTGGTTGCTGGCTCTGGTTATTCAGAAAATACGAAAAGTCTCTCATTTGTATTTGCTCCCTGTAATTAACAACGTGAATTCTGCTTATAATACAGTGAGACCCTTTATACAGACATCAGAAAGAAACCCTGCCGGTTGATATTTACACAAATGTGGTCCTACTATTCTCCATTTATTGCTGCCACTTAATGACCTGTGTCCACCATTGTGATTGTTGTGTTCACTAAACACAACCAATACAGCCTTCATGAGGTTTCATACACTTTCTAGAGGTTTCATACACTTTCATGAGGTTTCATGCTAACTTAGATTGATTCAAAAACAGTTTGGGATCATGACTATTTTGTGGATACTGTTTTTGTCAAGCGTGACTTTGATACTTTGATACTGCTTTTTATTTACGTGAGTGAGTGAGTGAGTTTTATGCCCCTTTTAGCAATATTCCAGCAATATCACAACAGGAGACACCTGAAATGGGCTTCACACGTTGTTTTGAAAGTGTACTGTATATGCAATATGTCATGATCCCAAACATTTTTTGCACAGTCTAGATAAGTTATTTCATTTCATATGACAGAAATGAAAACAAAGAAATGCTACACTTATAAACAATACTTCCTGATAAAAATTATGATCTAATAAATATGTGCTTGATATTTCATATCAATGTCCACACTTTTCAGATTATATGACAAATATGTAATTTTTGGAGTAAAATTGATATTTTATACTTATCCTGACTCATGCTCTTTTTGCTTGTCTTCTTCTTCTTGCGAACATAGTGGAACACTTGTATCTCCCTAATTGAAGCTCCCTTCAATGTAAAATCCCTAATTAGTACTCACCACGCGTTACCTCCCTTCCACAAGCTGGCAGGGGAAGAGCCACCCTACCCATGTGCCTCTACTCTCACTGTATACTGAGCCCAACATTTGAATTTACAGGAAATCCAAAGTGTTATGTGGGCAGGATGGGAGGGCTGACCGAGTCAGGATAAGTATAAAATATCAATTTTACTCCAAAATTACATATTTTCCTTATCCTGACTCATGCTCTGTTTGTAGAATCTTACAATGGCACGGAGGTGGGAATATCTAATACTTTGGATTTTTTAATAATTAGTGATTTGAACTGTGATGATTGTAATAACCCTATGGGAACTTCATAAAGGCACTGAACTGATGAATTCCTGCTGCTAACTTATCAGCTGCCATATAAAGGTTATTACCATGTACTTATTATGATAAAGTATATATAACATTAATACAATGCTAAGACTAATAGACTTAAGCTTGTTAATATGCTAGTATAAACTCCTTAGAGTTTGTTAGCTAAAATACTTTAAGATATAAACATAGTACTAAGCTTAAGATATGATTAAACTTAAGCTAATTATATAATAGCAAACTCTTTAGAGTTTGTTAGTTAATATACTTATATGATATAGATATAATGCTGAGCTTAAGATATGAATAAGCTTTAGCTACATATATAATAGCCGAACTCTGTAGAGTTTGTTAGCTAATATATTTTTATAATATGAGTATAGTACTGTGCTTAAGATATAATTAACTTAAGCTACATATATAATAGCAAAACTCTGTAGAGTTTGTTAGCTAATATATTTTTACAATATGAGTATAGTACTGAGCTTAAGATATGATTAAACTTAAGCTATATATATAATAGCAAAACTCCGTAGAGTTTTGTTAGCTAATACATTTTATAATATAACCATACTGCTTAAGATATGATGAAACTTAAGCTAATTATATAATAGCAAAAAACCCTTTAGAGTTTGTTAGCTAAAATATTTATATGATTTAAACCTAGTATTGAGCTTAAGATTTGAAGTAAACCTTAAGCTAATTATAGCAAATAAACCTTTTAGAGTTTTGTTAGCTAATATACTTATATGGTATAAACATAGTATTGAGCTTAAGATATGAAGAAAACCTTAAGCTACATGTATATAGCAAAAACTCCGTAGAGTTTGTTAGCTAATACATGATATAATGTAACCATAAAGCTTAAAATATGATGAAACTTTAAGCCCAATATATAATAGCAAAAACTCTTTTGGAGTTTTGATAGCTAATATACCTATATGATATAAACATAGTACTGCGCTTAAGATATGAATAAGCTTAAGGTACATATATAATAGCAAGAAACTCCGTAGAGTTTGTTAGCTAATACATGTTATAATGTAACCATATTGCTTAAGATATGATGAAACTTAAGCCAAATAGCAAAACTCTTTAGAGTTTGTTAGCTAATATACTTATATGATATAAACATAGTACTGAGCTTAAGATATGAATAAACTTAAGCTACCTATATAATAGCAAACTCTGTAGAGTTTGTTAGCTAATATATATTTTTACAATATGAGTATAGTACTATGCTTAAAATATACTTAACTTAAGCTATGTATATAATAGCCAAAAACCTCTGTAGAGTTTGTTATAATGCATTTATCATGTAACCACTGTGATGATAAAAAAGAGGTTAAGTAAATTATATATAGCATGAAGCTATTTAGTACTGTTATAAGATAAGTAAAAATCTGTTAGATTGACTTATCTTCTCCGAGGAACTGTCAGCTGTTGTGCGAGGACCATGGGATCGAATTGGTGGATACCTGAGACGTCCTCGGTGGTGATATCTCTCAGATAATGGTTAGCAACCACCATATCGGATTTCCAGAAATAAACCCTCCATTATTCCAATAACATTTGTGTAGATCAATTGTAGAAGTTAGCGCTCTAATATCATGAGTATTAAAGCTCATGGAGGGTCGGAATAGGTCCATCCGCATATGCACGTAGTATGACAGTTCTGATCCAAACGGAGATATAGTACGTGAGACTTCACTCTAAGTTGATGATAGAGAGAAAAATCTGTTGCATTTTTCCTCCTGTTTGGTTCGGTGGAGATAAATTTACAGTGCTCTTGCTGGCCATCATTGATATAGAATCATCGTATCATGGAGTCCAAGTATGTCATCCAGGCGTGTTCATAAATCTCACTTGTGAGGTGTTGGAGCACTATATTCATATCCCCAAGTTGGGCGTGAAACTTCCGTTTTATTCTCCAAACAGAAGCTTAGTAGGTTTACTAACCATCTAGTTGTGTTAGTCGCTGATGAAATTCAGCTGTAGTCTGAAGCACGCTGTGGATTTAGATCCACTTGTATCTTTCGTCTAGGTAATTCGCTGCAAAGTCCTTGACGATGTAGGTGCACAACCAGGTGTGTCTGTCCTCGTTGAACTTTATGTAAAATCGCCTGACTGCCGATCCCTCGTCTTAACTTGACAGGGGAGGTCTCTAACCTGAAGAAAGCAGTCTAATCATGAAGGTTCAGGTTAACTGGACTGTAATGAGGCTTGCTCGTTCACTGATATATAGTTGTCACTTGTGACGTAAGTCTTGAACTGTGAATTGAGATCGACCTCTGTGTAGGTCGTTTTCCCTCGCGGTCCAATCAGAACAAGGCATTTTGATTCTGTATAATACCCGCTGTGATGTCACGGTGTGGCGGGAAAAACCCACCTTGAATAAATTCTTGTAAATTACGTTGATATTAGCATAAACGTGGGTCTTAGCCCGTAACTTCCTCGGGTTATCCGGTGACCACGTGTTTCGAGGGTTAATGGTAACCGCTGCTTGAAACCTCGGCGTTGAAATATCTCGCTCTGTAATCTTAATGCTGGGTAGGTTATTTTCCTGGTTGTCGTAAAGTAATTTCAGTTTTGAATATAATTCCGACTTCCTTATATATAAGGGTACAAACAACTTGCAAGTTGTGAGCTTGTAGACTGTATACATGAATGTATCGTCATAATTGTAGAATTAAAGTTGAACTTGTACATATTTCTTCTCAGAAACGTTGACGATTATGAGTTATACTCGCTGCAACAAGGCTGCTGTTCAATTTCGATATTGAATTGTCTGCAGATATGCGTAATGGTCACTCATGTAGATAATCGTATCGTCGTCCAGGATTGCATATTAGCAATTTATACGGAATAGTTGATTTCTGTGAAGATCTATGAAACGTCGTTGACTAAATAATACAGCGACTTTCTGTGTTGTAAATAGCCTGTGCAATTGTCTTCGCGTAGGCTTATAGACGGCATCTGGCATACAGTTGATAAACAACTTATGCAACGTCTTGAACGGACTGACGAGTAGCTATATATGACGAGTGGCTAGTACATGGAAACCTTGGAGGAGACTTCCTCGGTGAACGCCGGAGACTTCGCGAAGTTCTCAAAGTATCCCTTCTAGATCTTCTGGGTGAAGTAGACTTGGAGCCACTTAGCCTTCGCGACCTTCGCGAAGGTATCGAGTCAAAGCCTGATTAGTATATATATATATATATATATATAAATATATATATATATGAACGCTGGCTTCGCGAACAGCCTCTGTGTTTAACAGGATGTGGGATCGGCGAAGCGCTACTCCTCCGTGACGTCCCTTGTAGCTGGTGAGGCTCTAGCTCCTTCTCGGAGGCGGTCTGGGACTTGCTGGTAGTGCATAAGTAGGGCCGCATGGATCATCTTATCATCTTCAGAAGTCGTGTTACGAAGTCTGGTGATAAGTGTCTTATTCATCTTTCTAGATCTATTTAGGCCAGCGAACATACGTCCCGTCATGGATTCAACTGAACCAATATACGATTGTAGTTCTTATTCTTGATATCGATGATCAACTTGTCTATGGGTTGATCTTCTCGGAGACTTGTGAGGGGAACGTTGATAGTTTCGCGAAGCTCTTGTATAGTCCCTCGATGTCCTTCTAGATGATGATGATCTGGATTCAGGTGTCCTTCGCGCATGCCTTCGCGAAGCTTCCTCTGCGTCCGGTCCGGGGGAACGACGATATGACCTTCGCGAAGGCTTCCGTGATGTCTGATGGTCCGAGTCCACATCTAGGGATGAAACCGAAGAGGGTGATGATCTATCCTGCCTTCGCGAAGTCCTTCGCGAAGGCTGTACATCTATGTCCTTCCCGCCTACGCGAAGTCCTTCGCGAAGGCTGTACATCTAGGTCCTTCGCGAAGGCTGTACATCTAGGTATCGTCAAGGTGGTCCGTGACTTCCTTCGCGAAGGTGACATCGTCCTGGCTGCTACGTTGACGGGGGTTGCCTCTGGGGTGCTGTCTACGTTGGAGCCTTCGCTAAGGCTCGGTCCCTGCTTATGCAGTCTGTAGCGGTCCTCCATCATGGTCATAATTTGCCGCATCAGGTCCTCAGGGATGGTCTGCGACGAGGTCGTCGGTGCCTTATCTGCGGTGTTAATGGAGGGGTCCACAGGAAAATCGTCCGACATCAGTGTAGAGGCATCAGGTTGCATGGTGATCTCTGCTGATGTCGCGTTGTAGCTGTCACCGGGTCGTTTCTTGTGGCGAATGCGTCGGGGATGATGATCAGCTGATCATCGTAGAGGTCCAGGTCATCGGCTGGAACAATCTCGGTTGAGAAAGTCCTAGTAGACTTCGTTGATTTCCCCTCAGAGGTCGACGCTGCCCTGGGTGTGCGACGTCTGCGTTGAGTGTTGGTAACGATGGGACCCTCAGGACGATCATCGAATATCAGCGTTGGTACATCAGGCTGCATGCTGATCTGTTCCGACATCGGTCATTCTTTTGATGTACATCAGGTATGATGATCGGCTGATCATCATACAGGCCCAAATCTGCGATGGGAACAATCTCGGCTGTTGAGATGTAGTAGAAAACCCTCTAGTCTTCTGCTGCGACGATGGGATGTCTGGGGAAGCAGGATGCTTCTTGGAGATGGCGGACTACGTCCCACGCCTCTCCACCACTCTAGCGGAACACCACACGGGAGGGGAGTCGGCCAACAGCAGTAGACTGGCGAGGGGTTCAGGTGTATCAGTCAAACTAGACTCGGCATACGCGACCTATCTGCTGCGCGTCTCCAACGCAAAGTAAATATTAATAAAAAGGTAGAATTGGATAAATTAGTACCGCAACTGCAACGTGAATATAATGAACATGGCGCCGTACAACTAAGTCATATTAAAGGCGGATCAGCAGCAGCATAAAAAACGTAGTCTGCAATAGTACAGAATTTTCATCAACGTAATCCACTGAAACAAACACGGCATCCCGTGAATAAACTGTAGAAAAACGACTAAATATCAATATATAATCGTTGAAGGATACTAGCTAAACCTCTATAGATGTCTATACGAGGTAACTAACTAAATATAATTCAAAGGATATAGTGTGTCGGGAGACACAGGCGCTCTCACGTCCAGCTCACTGGGCGAAGAAGGAGAGAGTGAGGCACATGGGTAGAGGTGGCGCCCTCGTTCCCGCGCTTGTGGAAGGGAGGTTACTCGTGGTGAGTACTAATTAGTGATTTTACATTGAAGGGAGCTTCAATTAGGGAGATACAAGTGTTCCACTATGTTCGCAAGAAGAAGAAGACAAGCAAAAAGAGCATGAGTCAGGATAAGGAAAAATTTAAAGTATTATAGAAAATAGTAAATAATTTTGATTCATATAGTAAGAGTGAAATGACAGATAACTATAAAAACAGTGAGTCAGTTTATGATTTTCAGTAATTGCAAATAGTACATGTAATCGGTGCCACGGTGTAGTGGAAATCTTTGCTGTGGTTGTGTCTACTCAAGGCTGACTTTAGTTTTGCCCATTACTGCATGCTTGGCTTTGCTGAGTCTCTTGTGATAGCTCTGTGCCATGGAGTTGACTATAGACAACACAAAGTATATCACCATGACAATCACTATCTTCTCGAATATCCATGACAACACGTTGGTGTCCTGAAAATACAAACAGACTTATTAGATCTGTGTTCCACATGTTGGATGGGTGGGATGCTGCTTCTTATTTTGAGTGGGTGGGTGCGTGCGTGCGTGCGTGAGTGAGTGAGTGCAATATTCCAGCAGTATCATAACAGGGGACACCTGCAATGGGCTTCACACATTGTACTTCTATTGTCAAAGCAATCGTAACGCTATGACTGTCATAACTGCTATACTGTAACATAAACTTACGACAATAGTAGCGCTACGATAGCTTTGTGAAACGGGGCCCAGGGGTGGAGGAGTAGGGGATGAATGGTCGCTTGTGACTGCAAACGACTGGGTTCAATTTCCCTTAAAAGTATAATGTGTGAATCTTATTTCTAGCATCCCAGGTGTGATATTGCTGGAATAGCTTATTTTGCGATTGTTTGTTGTTTCATACTGCACTCAGCAATATCCCAGCTATACGGTGTCAGTCTGTAGATAGTCCAGTTTGGACCAGACAATCCAGTGATCAACAGCATGAGCACTGAACTATAAATAATTGAGACCGGACCAGACAATCCAGTGATCAACATCATGAGCATCAATTTACATAATTTGGATACGATGCCATGTGTCAACCTAGTCAGTGAATCTGACCACCTGAACATGTTTTCTAGAAGGAGTGTTTAAACAAATAACTGAAGCACTCATTACACTGTAAAGTATTAGGTCAATATTTCAGGAAGGTCTGAAGTAGGAGACACTTGGGTACAACTCATTAGCACGGGCATCATGCTGGCAGAGACACTTGGGTACAACTTATGAGCACGGGTATCATGCTGGCAGAGACACTTGGGTACAACTTATGAGCAAGGGGTATCATGCTGGCAAAAGAAAAGAATTGTTTGAAGTCAGGAATTGATACCAATGACCAACAGATCCTTGCAGAACGAAGGGAGATTAATCAAATCCCTCATTTCAAGTGACCTAGTAGTTGGGCTGCAACGATTCACACAGGCCTCGATTCGATTTGATTTTCGATATTGGACCCTCAATTTGATCATTTTCGATTCGATTCTTCATACAAGTCAAAAACATCAAAGTCTGAGGGTTTATTAAACAACACATATCACACTGAAACCTTTTTCTAGGATTTGACTAGGAAATCAGGAATGTAAATGATGTAACTTTTTTCAAACAAATAAAGTGATGTTTAAACACAGAACAGCGCTCAAATACTGAATTGAAATAGTGATAATAGTTATCAAAAATCGAAACTAAGGTGTCAGATTCAATTTTCGATGAAACGAACCGAATTGTTTGCAGCCCTACCTATTAGTGTCTATATTAATGAGGGACCTTTCAAACAAATACAGATGACCATGCAGATCTTGCGGTACAGGTACAGTAACAACTCACCGATTGTGTCCCGGTTCCCATCTTGTGATGTAACTTCTGTTTCTGTTGCTCCAACCACTTTGCGAACGGCGTCTGTAGCGACATCCCCACCGCTGGTATACTCCTAGGAACACAGTACACAAGTATTACTCTACCCAATACACAATGCTGTCCTAAGGGAAATAATGATTTCTGTAATACTAATTCCACATGAGAAATAAAATGTCACTACATTGATATTAGAATCAGAATTCACTGACTATAGAATCAGAATTCACTGACATTACAATCAGAATTCACTGATATTACAATCAGAATTCTCCGATATTAAAATCAGATTTCTCTAATATTGAAATCACTATTCACCTATAGTAAAATCAAAATTAGACAATATTACAATCTTAATTTACATTGTAGATAAAATTGTACAATCTTCCGGAAATCAGTTCCAAGTTGGAAACCCCATGGTATAATGTGCCAGTCTGTAAATGATCTAGTCTGGACCAGACAATCCCGTGATCAACAGCAAGAGCATCGATCTACACAACTGGGATACGACGACATGTCAACCAAGTCAGCGAGCCTGCCCACCCGATCCCATTAGTCGCCTCCTACGACAAGCAAGGGTTACAGATGACCAGTTATTCCCGGATCTTCACGGGTCCAATGGACTTCATTAGTATCACGACAAGTGTGAGAGCATCAAATACTCACCCCAGTAACCTGACTAAACTTTCCACATGTTGTTTGCTAAACAGGAAAATAACAAATAATTTCTGGAACAGAAAACACATACATGCCATCAGTACATACAACAAAAAATGTCAATAAATATACATATGGGCCGCATTTCACAAAGCAATCATAGGGCTACGACTATCGTATCTCTATACTTTAACATAGAGTTACGACAGTTGTAACACTAACATTGCTCTGTGAAACAGGGCTCACATCTTTTATATCTCAGAGATAACAAACCTTTATTTAATCTACATATGCATTAGGGCTGCAGCGAATCAACTGCAAGGCCAATATGATACATATCACGAATACTGGGTAATAAATTAAATATCAAGTCAAAAGCAGATGTATTATTAGTGAAACAATGACAAAATATATTTTCTGACATGTTTTGATCATATTGATAGTTTAAGACGACAATGACACGTTGCATTACTGTCAAATTAAATAGAACTGTATTAAAGTGTTGACCATTTTCCAACCTGGTTTGGATATATATTTTGCATATTTTGTTTTGATAAATAACACCCACATTCATGCAAGAACATTCCTTTTTTAAAATGTTCATGAATATTTGATCCTAGAGATTGCAAATAAAGAATAGAATTCATGAAGGGATGCTGTTTGATTCACCGATATGCACGTGAATCGTTACAGCCCAGACATGCATATATAGAGTATATCATATGAGTGCCCATGTCATACTATGTTAATCACCTGAGTGCCTAAATGTTGGTATTTCCCGAGCAGGAGCGACGAATATGCCGATATTTAGGCACAAGTGAAGTAAACATAGTATGATATGGGCACGAATATAATATTCTGTTTATTACCAAAGTCGTCAAATTGAGGAAAATACAACCAAATCTACTTTGCAGAACGCAACAACACAGAAGAAATGTGACGTCATAGCATTGTTCATGACGTCACGTCACCATGACAAAGTGATATTTTGCCCTAGGGCATCGTATGAAAAATTTGAACCCCGATATTTTCGCCCTCGTACGTAATAATCATAACTATACAATACATCAAGATTATTATTATATGTTTTTCCATTCAGCAACATTCAACCTAAATAACAGCCGTCTGTAAAGAATGCTGTCAGACAATCCAGAGATTGACATCATGAGCACAGATCTCTTTCCCTGTTATTACTATAAGAATGAGTGAGTGAGTGAGTTTAGTTTTACCCTGCACTCAGCAATATTCCAGCTATATGGCGGCGGTCTGTAAAAAATCGAGTCTGGACAGACAATTCAGTGATCAACATCATGAGCATCGATCTACCCAGTTGGGAAATGATGACATGTGTCAACCAAGTCAGCAAGCCTGCTGTGACAAGGATGGGCTACTGAAGATCAATTGTAACACAGATCTTCATGGGTCCTGTGTTATAAGAAAATAATCTTACCTGTATATGCATTTTAATAATGGCTTTTCCTATAAGTGTTGCACCGAAGAATGTCCAGAATGGAATGAGGAAATGGCCGCAAGTGATGCCAGCCAGGTCGAACAATGGGTTTGGGATCTGGAACAAAAAAACAGCCTGGTTCAGACGGAGAAGAGTGAGTGAGTGAGCAAGTTTAGCTTTACACCATTTTTACTTGGCAATAATCCTTCAATATCATGGCAGGGGACACCTGAGAAATGGGCTTCTAACATTGTACCCATGTGGGGAATTGAATCCTTGTGACGAGCGAATGCTTTAACTACAAGGCTACCCTACCGCCCCTTCAGATGGAGAAGTCCATACCATGGTTCATACAGAAATGTCAAGATGCGACAATTCATACCAAGTTTGTTGTTTAATGCCGCACTCAGCAACATTTCAACTATATGACGTAAATAATTGAGACTGGACCAGACAATTCAATGATCAACATCATGAGCATCAATTTACACAATTTTGGAAATTTTAATATAAATTGTATATTTATATACTTATCCTCTCTCACGACTTGCACCTCTCTCTCCTTGCTTTGTTTTTTAGTGGAACGACTGTAAAACTTTTTCCATAGGCCTCCTTGTCCATTCGCCTGTGCACTCCATGCTGCTCTCCTTAATTAGCTTCCTAGTTCCTAATAAAGCTTGCAGCATGCTCTACTAATTGCCCACGTGACTACCTTGAATGATCATTCTCATCTTGGAGCGAACTTTGTAATCTGAGTAGTGGGGAGGCTGGGCGGGCATCCATCGCGTGATATAGGATAAGTATATAAATATACAATTTATATTAAAATTTCCAAATTTATCCTATCTCGCGACTTGCACTTCTGTCTGGACAGTGCAAACAGCTGGTCTTGGAGCTGTGTGGACTGATGACAACCGTAGATAGCGATGTACAAGGGAAGCCTGTTATGCATGCACGCAACTCCTATGCTTGTAGTGGGTTCTCTGGAACCCCTTGGCTTACTAAGCACAACGACCCCAGGGAGATGGGTGCTTCCGAGCGATGTGGTGTTCGGCCGCAACCTTGTACAAGACACGGGACACAACTCAGCAAGTAAGCCTTGCCTCGCCACGATTTACAAGGTACCCCCGTAATTAAAGTCTTGTGACTAGAAACAGGCCAGCCCCTGCTTCAAGAAAGCTCCCCAGACACCGACCGAGGCGGGTCAAAGAGAAACACAACTCGGCATCTCCAAGCTTTAACGTTCAGTTCCGGGCAGCATCAAATTGACCCTCACTCCTTTGCTTAAGCTTAGTCAAAGGATGTGTCCGACAACTTTGGAGGCAGAACGCAACGAAATCCACTGGAGTTCGGGAGTGTCACACTTCACTGATGTAATTACTCCATGGAGTAGAGGTCAGTAAGCGTGAATGTCGAACACCTCTGAATCGTCATACTGATTGTGCCTCAGGTCTGTAGGGCCACGCTAGGTGGCCGTATTCCGATGCCTTGGTATGGAGGCCAAGTGAAGTAGTTCTTAAACCCATATAATGAGAACAAATGGTTGAGATCCAGTTCAACTTTTATTCAGTATATACAAGGAAGCAGTAATGAAATTGCGGAACCATCCCTCATCTGCGTTGTTGGGCCGATGTAAGCTGCTGAGCCAGTACAAGAGGTCCGAATTGGTGTAGTCCCTGGACATCGGTGACAGACACATCTCGCAGGTAATGTGAAGAGATGACTTTATCAAATGCCAGAAGCAACCTTCCATGATAGCGGTCAAGGAGCAGTTGCTATGGAGGGCCATCGTCGAGGCTAGTGCACGAGTCTCATGAGGATTGGAAGCGGCTGGAGGAGGCAACCCTGCAAGGTACAGGCTCGCAGGATTGTGGCGCGCATCCAGAAGGCCAATGTGGTCCCAGAAACCTCAGTTCTTGAAGCGGTCGGCAAGGGTGTGAAGAGGTGCTTCTGTAGCTGTCGACGATGCTTGGAGGCAGCAAGGTAAACGTGTAGAGCCCTAACAGGGCAGAGTGTCAAATCTTCATTATCATCAGGTCCAAGAATGATGAGCAACGGGGGGAATGGTAAACAACCGGTCCGGTTGCCCTGGCAGTTGGTTTTTCGCAATGAAGTCCCAGCGGAGACCCAGGAAAGCCTTGCCATGCTTCTTCCGCTCGAACCGCACCAGACTGACATCAAGCGCATGAAGTTCAGATATATGAGCAGCGGTAGCCAAAGCTACCATGAAGAATGTCTTGAATGTCACTTGTCCTTGTCTTCCAAAGGTTCATAATCTGTAGAAATCATATGACGAAGGACGACGAACAGATCCCAGGCCGGAGGTCTGAACTTCCTGGACTGGTCAGAGAGTCTATAGGAGCGTAGTAGACTCTGCAACTCGGGAACAGTGGAAATCTTCATGCCCGAGGTGGCAGCCAAAACCAAGTTGATGGCGGATAAGCAGGTAGCTAACGTAGTACCCTTGAGTTTCTTAGTAGTGCGGAGATGTCCCTAATATACAGCACGTCCACACAGTCATGCCACAAGAAAGAATGATCATTCAAGGTAGTTGAATGGGCAATTAGTGGAGCATGCTGCAAGCTTTATTAGGAACTAGGAAGCTAATCAAGGAGAGCAGCATGGAGTGAACGGGCGAATGGACAAGGAGGCCTCTGGAAAAGAGTTTACAGTCGTTCCACTAAAAGTCGAAGCAAGAGAGAGAGGTGCAAGTCGTGAGATAGGATAAGTTTAAAAATTATTTGTTTACTTCTTCAGCGCTTTAAATATCGTTATAATATATACTCCCCATCAAAAGTTAAGACTCACTAGTGTAAATGTAGCCACTTACTTCAGTCAACTCTTCTAAACTAGATTTTGCAAAATTTTCAATACTGTTTAAAGGTACTGTTTACACATGAACTTATGTATTGTAAAACAAATTCGTAACATTGAAAAGTTTATTGTCATGGGTTAAAGAAATGATGAAACTGAGTGAAAATTGGCGAATTTTTAACTAAATTTTACACCACAACACAGCTGATCACATGAACAGTTTAATGCATTATTCTCGTGCAATTCATCTGCATAAGGTTTGCAGTTGGTTCCCCAAAGTTAGGGGAGACATTTATCTTCGATGTAATCACACATATATACATAACATATAGTGAGTGCTTTAAGTGACTCTAAACTTTTGATGGGTAGTATATGTATATATATGTGTGAATGTGAGTATGAATGTGAGTGCAAATGTGTGTGAATGTGAGTGTGAATGTGTGTGTGAAATGTTTGTGAGTGTGAATGTGAGTGTGAATGCGACAGTGAACGTGAGTGTGAATGTGAGTGTGTGTGAATGTGAGTGTGAATGCATGTGGGAATGTGAGTGTGAATGCGAGTGTGAATGTGAGTGTGAATGTGTGTGTGAATGTGAATGTGAATGTAAGTGTGAATGGTGTATACGTTTTTGTTTTGTGGCACAAAAATCTGTACTTCTTTTTTATTAAAACAATGTAACACTGAGCAGCTTGATCATGTTACCATCTTTTATTGAATCTGTAATTATAAGTGTTCAACATAACTGGTCAGATCCTGTGGTACCCTGAGTCCAGAGTCTTTTCACTGCATCAGGGAAGGCAGAAATAAAAGAAATGTCAAGATGAAACTCAATGATTCCTCAAAAGAGGATTAAGTGTTTAAATACATATTTTCTTGAACAAACTCACCGAAGCACAGGCTAAAATCCCAAAGAACCCGACTCTCTGTACGAGATTGTGAACTGATAACTTAGCTTTCTCCATGAATCCCTGAAATAAATATTATTTAATGTTTAAGCATTTTCTGACACACAAAAAAATTCTTATCATGCTTATAATTACATATTTAAACAACGAGGAGAGTTCTATGGATATACAACTTCTTTAATGTAATATGAGCGACGTTTCAGTGTAGCTACTAACACCATTATCAAGCATATTTACCACAGAATTCCCATTCAACCTAAATTTCTTCACTGAATCAAAAATTATTCTACAGAAAATATATGAAAGTATCATTCTGTTTGAAATGTTACATATTTGCTAGTTCTTCCAATAATTAGTGATTGTATTTTAAAATATTATTGAAATCTGTTAATTTGTTTATCAAGCTTATCAGGAAGAAATTAAAACAATGTCTTTAATCCACCTGTAATCAGCACTCAGTATATATGTCCATCCTAAAACCATCATCAACACCACACCATCCTAATGCTGTCTCCAAAACACACATCACAAACATCACTCACCAGTTCATCTGGATTTGCTTGTTTCTCATGAATCAACTCCTCGATCTCCTCGAACTCATCCTCCTCCAGGTCTGCCCCGGACAGTCTGGCTGCTCGTGCCATGAAGTAGGGTGGCAACTCCCCTATAGCAGTGCCTGCTCCCTTAAACAACATGAATTAGACTCCTCAGTA
Source organism: Haliotis rubra (assembly GCF_003918875.1). Classification (NCBI taxonomy): domain Eukaryota; kingdom Metazoa; phylum Mollusca; class Gastropoda; order Lepetellida; family Haliotidae; genus Haliotis; species Haliotis rubra. Next base: position 103,808 of record NW_025765635.1, on the reverse strand, counting down.
CTGGAAGCATTGTAAACTTTGTAGATAATGTTCCTTGAGAAATCTTCTGATTTACTAATAAATAAACTTCTGTCATTATGTATACATGGTATTCCTTACATTTTAACATATTTGTTTGCAAAAGTAGTTGCAAAAAAGAATGGTTACTAGCTTACGAGGCTTGTGACTATCAGGGTCTGACTTACAGGGTCCTGTCTGACAGTATCCTGAATAACAGGGTCCTGAATAACAGGGTCATGACTTACAGGGTCATGACTGACAGTGTCCTGAATAACAGGGTCGTGACTTACAGGGTCCTGAATTTCAGGGTCCTGACTTACAGGGTCATGACTGACAGTGTCCTGAATAACAGGGTCGTGACTTACAGCGTCATGGTTGACAGTGTCCTGAATAACAGGGTCATAACTTACAGGGTCATGACTGACAGTGTCCTGAATAACAGGGTCGTGACTTACAGGGTCCTGTCTGACAGTGTCCTGAATAACAGGGTCCTGACTTACATGGTCATGACTGACAGTGTACTGAATAACAGGGTCATGACTTGCAGTGTCCTGAATAACAGGGTCGTGACTTACAGGGTCCTGTATGACAGTGTCCTGAATAACAGGGTCATGACTGACTGGGTCATGACTCACAGTGTCCTGAATAACAGGGTCATGACTGACAGTGTCCTGTCTGACAGTGTCGTGACTTACAGGGTCATGGTTGACAGTGTCCTGAATAACAGGGTCATGACTTACAGGGTGATGACTGACAGTGTCCTGAATAACAGTGTCGTGACTGACCGGATCCTGTCTGACAGTGTCCTGAATAACAGGGTCGTGACTTACAGGATCATGAATAACAGGGTCGTGACTTACAGGGTCCTGTCTGACAGTGTCCTGAATAACAGGGTCCTGACTTACAGGGTCCTGTCTGACAGGGTCCTGAATAACAAGGTTATGACTTACAGGATCATGTCTGACAGTGTCCTGAATAACAGGGTCATGACTTACAGGGTCATGACTGACAGTGTCCAGAACGACAGGGTCCTGACTTACAGAATCAAGATGGTCAGTGTCCTGAATAACAGGGTCGTGACTGACTTACAGAATCAAGATGGTCAGTGTCCTGAATAACAGGGTCGTGACTGACCGGGTCCTGAAGAACAGGGTCGTGACTGACAGTGTCCTGAATAACAGGGTCGTGACTGACTGAGTCCTGAATAACAGGGTCATGACTGACATTGTCCAGAATGACAGGGTCATGACTTACAGGGTGATGACTGACAGTGTCCAGAATGACAGGGTCCTGACTTATAGGGTCAAGATGGTCAGTGTCCTGAATAACAGGGTCGTGACTGACTGGGTCCTGAATAACCGGGTCATGACTGACAGTGTCCTGAATAACAGGGTCGTGACTGACTGGGTCCTGAATAACAGGGTCGTGACTGACAGTGTCCAGAATGACAGGGTCGTTACTGACAGTGTCCAGAATGACAGGGTCATGACTTACAGGGTCAAGATGGTCAGTGTCCTGAATAACAGGGTCGTGACTGACTGGGTCCTGAATAACAGGGTGATGACTGACAGCGTCCTGAGTAACAGGGTCTTGTCTGACAGTATCCTGAATAACAGGGTCGTGACTGACAGTCAAACATCTGACTGACAGTGGTCCAAGCTAACAAGGTCATGACCAACAGTGGTCAAAGCTAACACAGTGTGACTGAGTGACAGGGACCTAATCAACATCATCATTTAAAAGCAGGACACAGCAAAATTCCAACCTTCATCTCAGACACAGACTATTAGCAACAACCATACACAAAAACATCCAGTGACAAACATCATGAGCATGGACGTGTGCAACAGGGCAACAATCAGATGCGTCAACCACGTTAGTGTGTCTGACCAACTGATCCCAGGAATCGCCTCTAACAACAAGAGACTAATGAAGACTAACTCTAACCTAGATCTCATGGGGTAAAGAAAGACGAAGAGCCACTGACCCACATAACGGCCTCTATCCTGACTTTGCTCATAATGGTCCAGAGAGACATGTACTCCTCTTCTTGTTCTGGACAGATGATCCTGTCAAAGAAACAATTGAATAAAGAACTGATTACACAATGTCATTCAGAAAGTGGTCTAATGTAACATACGTTATATTTGGGAATGCACTCTCTTAGTAAAGTACAGATTCTAGTGCTTTTTTTAAGGCGATTAGGTGCCTCACTCTTGGTGTGTTCGAGAACGGATGGAGACGGCACAGCACAGCACAGGTTAACGAATAAATAACTTTGTCTGTGAACGTGCTTCTCTAACACCTGGCTGTCCCTTTCTCTGCACTCCTCCCTCGTAACAAACAGTGAACTGTGTCAATATTTTAATGATAGTTTGTTAAACAACTTTATTATTTTTAGGAAAAAAATTCTGAAAAAAACCTCACAGAGTGGGTCTGATGTTTTGATTATGATCAGCGTTTCATTGAGTATGTTATGTTTATTAGTTTTCGAGTTAGATTGCAATTCATCGGTCCGCTTTTGAGCCAAACGGACTGTATGCAAACTCACAGATAAGCCAAGGTCCTAACTTGACCCTTAAAATCACTATCCCATACATATGCTGAACCACCAAGCCTGCTCACCATCTCATCTAATCAGTCTTCAGAAATAGAGTGTCTAAAAATCTATGTTGAATTCTGCAAGTAAATCCTGTTGTTACATTATCTAGGAATAAACATAGTCTTTACATATCCAAACTTACGGGTAGTAATCTAGTTTAATGATTTTGTTTGAAATGTCATTCAATAATGTTTATATTACTTGCCACGAAATCTACAGCCATATACTGTGAGCATCTCCATTTATTACTTGGTAGTCAATTCATATAAATACACATTTAAAGGCACACTATCACGGCACACTTCTCTAAAAATCAATATTGCATTTCTCTCATTAATACTAATTATCATACAATGGATAGTGTTCACGGCAGGATAAAGCCAACGGATATTTTCGGTATCCGTTGGGGTCACATACGGATATCGATGCAAATTAGAGAGGTCATATGCAAATTTCAGGAACTACTTTCACAGTGTAAACAAACATGGCGTCAAGGGTTGGCGGTCGGGAAGCTTACTGGGAACTAGATGACCCCTGAGTGATCAGGAGAAAATTATGTCAACGGGCTCGTGACGTAACGTATTACTCCGCACATATTTGTGACGTCATAGACATTCCACGATGTTTAGTTTCATGATCTGCGGCATTTGAAATCGCATTTTTAAAAATTATAAAGCAAAAATGACGTATGATAAATAGGTTATCACACTCGTGAGTTTTGGGATGATTAATATCCTGCATTAGGAAGGCTCGCTAAATACAATGATTATTCCTAATGCAGGATATGAACCATCCCAAAACACACTCAAGTGATAACCTATATTTATTAGCACCCAGCGGAGCTACCATATAATTTATTCCGAAAAAAATTACGTATTAAGATTAAAATATAAATTAAAAAGTTCGAATGAATTAATGCAATTAAATCGACTCTCACTCCCTCTACTGACCAAACTTTATTTCAAGCAAACCCCACAGAGTTATGTCCCTTGGAATGCTCTTTACGAATATCCTGTAACACAACTTGTGAGTGAGGCCAGTTCGGCAACCAACAACAACACTGCGTGCAACAGTTTCCGATTTATGGAGCAATTGTTTACATTCCATATATGGCAAGTGTTCTCTGTTTGGAAGCTGTTCGCCTCGAAGTTTCAATTACGATTTCAGGCAAGTCGTAAGGGATAGTAAGTCTTTTATGGTATCAATAGGAAGCTAAAGTGAGTGCATATGCCCCAATATTTATATTAAAGACCAAAATACTGTCGAAAAAGCGTGACATTGTGCCTTTAATAAAGGTTTCATCGGCTGCCTACTTAACAGGCTTAATCATTAAAACAAATAATGATAAAATGACAACAAATCTGCGACATCGGTCGGTACAATAATGCAAACCAAACTCCTCTATTTCCAGGAAATTAGGAAATGGTAGACCACAACAATATAATTTGGGGGTTCAGTGGAACACAAATGCCCAAAACTTTCTTGGTTAGCTTATAAAAAGCTATGAACATATTTTATATATTCAGCAATAAGCAAATTAAAGCTTGATTGGATCCAATTTTACAAATGCACCCCCATAGACAAGTGTTAAGGTGAGGTAAGGTGAAATGGGGTTTAACGTCACACTTAAGAACATTTCGCTCATATGACGACGTGCATGCATGTGTATGTGTGGCTCCTTGTACTAGCCCAGACTGAAGCTGGTTTTATAGTGCTAGCTCATTGAGATACCATGCCGCAGTGAAGCATTAATACCCCACTCAGACACATTATACTGACTCTGAGCCGACCAGTCCTTGTACCCATTGATGCCGAACGCCAGGTAGGGACCATATTTTAATGTCTTTTGGTATGACACAGCCGGTGATCAACCCGGTGACCTTCCACTCTCTGGGCAGATGCTCTAACCACTACAGACAAGTGTAACAAAGTAGGAAGAGTTGATAGCTCTACTAAAGTTATAATGTCTTTATGACAAGAAAAGTCTCCCTTTGCCAAACCTACAAATGCTACAATTTCTTTATTGTTCACGGTATGATGTCCATAACGTCATGTGATACATATGTATTTCTGGGAATGTCGATCAAGGACTCACGAGTTTGGGTAGGGTGGCTCAGGAAAGTCGACAGACATACACTCAAATGCAGCTAGCGTGACGGACGCAATGTGTGGACCCTGAAAATGCAGCACACAATAAATATACCATTACAGAAGGTGAGGTGAGTTTAGTATAATGCCGCACTCAGCCATATTCCAGCTATATGGTGGAGGTCTGTAAATAATTGAGTCTGGACCAGACAATCCAGTGATCAACAGAATCAGCATCAATCTACACTATTTTGATATGATGACATGTGACAACCAAGTCAGCGAACCTGACCATCTGATCCCATTAGTCGCCTCTTACAACAAGCATGGGTTGCTGAAGACCAATCTAAACCGGATCTTCACGGGTCTGATGGATTTTGAGATTTGATTGTTTGATGTTCATAAAGGTTACAGCATTTTGATCAAGAAATGTTTTTGATATTTAATTGGGGTAAATATCAAGATAGTGGGATGAAATTATCCAGCTCAACCTGAGTGAAAACATTGGGAAAGGTTACTATGGTTACTATGTTGCACTTACCAGATAAAGAAGGAAGGTGTGAAGGCCAGTTCCCAATCCGACAGATGAGAGAATACCCAGGCCCATCCAGTAGCCACACCACAGCAGGTGCTTCCTTATAAACATCACTATCTACAACACAAGGAAACAGCTAAGTTACAGAGGAGGGAATAGCCAGGCCCATCCAGTAGCCACACCACAGCAGGTGCTTCCTTATAAACATCACTATCTACAACACAAGGAAACAGCTAAGTTACAGAGGAGGGAATAGCCAGGCCCATCCAGTAGCCACACCACAGCAGGTGCTTCCTTATAAACATCACTATCTACAACACAAGGAAACAGCTAAGTTACAGAGGAGGGAATAGCCAGGCCCATCCAGTAGCCACACCACAGCAGGTGCTTCCTTATAAACATCACTATCTACAACACAAGGGAAACAGCTAAGTTACAGAGGAGGGAATAGCCAGGCCCATCCAGTAGCCACACCACAGCAGGTGCTTCCTTATAAACATCACTATCTACAACACAAGGAAACAGCTAAGTTACAGAGGAGGGAATAGCCAGGCCCATCCAGTAGCCACACCACAGCAGGTGCTTCCTGATAAACATCACTATCTACAACACAAGGAAACAGCTAAGTTACAGGGGAGGGAATAGCCAGGCCCATCCAGTAGCCACACCACAGCAGGTGCTTCCTTATAAATGTCACTATCTACAACATAAGGAAACAGCTAAGTTACAGAGGAGGGAATAGCCAGGCCCATCCAGTAGCCACACCACAGCAGGTGCTTCCTTATAAACATCACTATCTACAACACAAGGAAACAGCTAAGTTACAGAGGAGGGAATAGCCAGGCCCATCCAGTAGCCACACCACAGCAGGTGCTTCCTTATAAATGTCACTATCTACAACATAAGGAAACAGCTAAGTTACAGAGGAGGGAATAGCCAGGCCCATCCAGTAGCCACACCACAGCAGGTGCTTCCTTATAAATGTCACTATCTACAACATAAGGAAACAGCTAAGTTACAGAGGAGGGAATAGCCAGGCCCATCCAGTAGCCACACCACAGCAGGTGCTTCCTTATAAATGTCACTATCTACAACACAAGTGTGATCTCTAGATTTGATTCCACGAGCAGTTTGGAGCAGACAGACAAAGGATCATTAAAGTGTGATTTACACATATACACCTACAATCTGTAGATCTTTGCACACTAAGGGACTCCACTCAAAAGTATACAATCAAAAATGTGTGTTTCCACTGATGCAGGTTAAAATCAGCTTGTGCAGCCCAAGTACATAAGCAGACTGCACTGTGTACACATGGTAAAATATTCCACAATCAGGCCAATAAATATCACTTGCTTCACAACATGTATAAGATCTCAAGACTTAAGCATTTTCATTTCATATAGAATACATCCTGTTTATGTACACAGCATTTTTTGTTGCACAGTTTTGTAACTCCAGCTTGCTGTTTGTGAGAGAAGAACAAACAGGAGTGAGTGAGTGAGTTTGGTTTAACGCCACTTTTAGCAATATTCCAGCAATATCACGGCGGGGGACACCAGAAATGGGCTTCACACATTGTACTTATGTGGGGAATCGAACGCGTGTCTTCAGCGTGATGAGCCAGCTCTTTAACAACTAGGCTACCCTACCACCCACAAAGGCATGAAATCACTTCCTGGTTTGACAATTGACTTACTGATTGATGGGCTCCCTCTGTGTTGTAGAGAAAGGTGAGGACAGCAGTCAGTACCAGCACAGCCAGGACGCTTCTCTTTCTCTTCCATAACCTGGAATATTGGAGTAAGTGAGTGATGGACTGATGAATGGATCTGTAGATGGATGGAGTGAGTAAGTGTGTGAGCGAGTGTGTGAGTAATGGGTGGATCCATAGATGAATCGAGTGAATGAATGACTGACTGCCTGAGTATGGTTTTATGCAGTTTTTAGCAATATTCCAGCAATATCACGGCAGGGGAACACCAGAAACGGGCTTCACAAATTGTACTTATGTGGGGAATCGAACCCGGGCCTTTGGCGTGACAAGCGAACGCTTTAACCACTATTGTGTGAGTGAGTAATGGATGGATCTATAGATGGAGTGTGTGAGTGAGTAATGGATGGATCTATAGATGGAGTGTGTGAGTGAGTAATGGATGGATCTATAGATGGAGTGTGTGAGTGAGTAATGGATGGATCTATAGATGGAGTGTGTGAGTGAGTAATGGATGGATCTATAGATGGAGTGTGTGAGTGAGTAATGGATGGATCTATAGATGGAGTGTGTGAGTGAGTAATGGATGGATCTATAGATGGAATGTGTGAGTGAGTAATGGATGGATCTATAGATGGAATGTGTGAGTGAGTAATGGATGGATCTATAGATGGAGTGTGTGAGTGAGTAATGGATGGATGGATCTATAGATGGAATGTGTGAGTAATGGATGGATCTATAGATGGAATGTGTGAGTGAGTAATGGATGGATCTATAGATGGAGTGTGTGAGTGAGTAATGGATGGATCTATAGATGGAGTGTGTGAGTGAGTAATGGATGGATCTATAGATGGAGTGTGTGAGTGAGTAATGGATGGATCTATAGATGGAGTGTGTGAGTGAGTAATGGATGGATCTATAGATGGAATGTGTGAGTGACTGAGTGATGGATCTATATAAAAGTGAGTGAAAGAGTTCATATTTAACGTCACATCGGCAATATTTCAGCCACATCGTGACAAAAACAGTTTATACAATATGAAAATGAAAACATTGTGAAGAGTTAAACCTGTCGACGAAGGACAGTAAAAATCCTAGGGGATCACAGATATGAACATAAAACTAGCATGTAAAACTAAAACAGTGTAATTAAAGACAATACAATATAAAACACGGGCTATAGATCGCCAACAACTGAAGGTAGATCACCATACTAGGAACCATGGGGACCTTACTTTTGCTACCTGCATGGAGCCTACCTGGATTTACACCATCCCTTCAGATGCTGGCGATTGTAGGATAATTTAGCCGAAATTTAAAGGAACAAAAATACTACGTTTAAAAACCTGGTACGTGAAAATTTTACTTTAAAAGTTTTTGGGATATTGAAATAAATGAAGTGAGTGAGTGAGTGAGTGAGTGAGAGCTGGGCTTGATGCAGATCTCAGACATTTTCCATTTCGGTGAAACCCACAAGCACAGGTATGGGACTGACAAACCTAAAAGCATAATTTGGGGTTTCTGGCATGCAAAAGGGACGCAACTCAATGAATTAAGGCCCTTATGATGACAAGGCTGGCTGTGCCTTGGGAGCATCAGAGTCAGAGAGTTTTACACCGCTATTAGCAACATTTGAGCAATATCAAGGTGGGGGACACCAGAAATTGGTTTCAAACATTGTACCCATGTGGGGAATCGAACCCAGGTCACGCATCGTGATGAGCTAACACTTTAACCACTAAGCTACCCTACCACCTGCGATGCAGGCTAGTTCATGCTATACAGACGTACAACATGGAGACAAGGTATTGGGGATATGTTCTAGTAGTTCTATAATGGATCGCATGAGGTACTAACAGTGAGTGAGTGAGTATGGTTTTACGCTGCTTTTTAGCAATATTCCAGCAATATCACGGCAGGGGACACCAGAAATGGGCTTCACACATTGTACCCATGTGGGGAATCGAACCCAGGTCTTCGGCGTGAAGAGCGAGCGCTTTAACCACTAGGCTACCCCACAGCCCCTGAGGTACTAACAACATATTCTGATATGAATTCATCATTGGAAGACAGGTACAGGAAGTCTACATCACTGATAGACCACACATCTCTGATCTAAGTAAGCGATTTCATGGATGATGATCTCACCTGAATATCAGTGAATGTATAAGACACCCTGATTCAAAGACAAAATAAAATAGTGTCAATAAAGGTTTCTTCCACAACACCAGCTGTTCCCGTTCTTGTCGTTCCTGTTCCCGTAGCGTCTTCATGTCTGTGGTTGTGCCTGTGGAGGATGTTGGTGCATCTACATCACCATTCGTATTGCTCTCCGATTTTCTCTGGCGTATACGTTTCTTTCCATCTTCCATAGTGCTATAGTTCAGCAATCTTGATATCTGAAGAAAATATTATTATTAAACTAATGAGGAATTCAGGACTTTTCAGCGAGGTTGATGTAACTATGGTAACTATTTTGATTATCATGATCATAATAAAAATGTTGTAGCAGGGTGAATGTAAAATCAGACAAGAAATGCATTTACAATACATAATACTATAGTAAATAATACCATACTATAGTACATAATACTATACAATAGTACATATTACTATAATGCTACATAATAGTGTGTGTTCTTCAACATTAAGCAATATTCAAGTTTTTACATTATAGTGAATGATACAAGACAAATCTTATGGATAACAACTTCTTGATTTACTTTACACAACTTTTCTGGGCTGGTTCTTGCCCTTTCGACAGGTGGATAATGACGAAGAGGCAAGAACCAGCCCAGAAACGTTGTGTAAAATAAATCAAGAAGTTGTTATCCATAAGATTTGTCTTGTATTACTACACCAACTTCTAAATGCCTCTGAAGAATTTCATATAGTGACTGAGTATGGTTTTACATCACATTTAGCAATATTCCAGCAACATTATGGCTGGGGACACCAGAAATGGGCTTCACACAATGTACCCATGTGGGGATTCGAACCTGAGTCTTCAGCGTGACGAGTGGACGCTTTCACCACTGGAATATTGCTAAAAGCGGCGTAAAACTAAACTCACTCACTCTTAAGACAACCATTATTTTCCTCTGTCAAAGGGAGACTACTGACTTTAAAGTCCAGTTTTTATTCTTGCCAAACTGGGAGCCTGATAACCATAGGTGACTGGGGACTAGTTTTCTTACCTGGTATCCTTACAATTCTCAAATAATCAGATCTCATATTCATAATCAAAAGGCTCTTTTTCAGGTGTCAACAAGCACTGTGTCAGGTGTCAACAGGCTCTTTTTCAGGTGTCAACAAGCACTGTGTCAGGTGTCAACAGGCTCTTTTTCAGGTGTCAACAAGCACTGTGTCAGGTGTCAATAGGCACTTTTTCAGGTATCAACAAATACTGTCACAGGTGCCCATGAACACCGTCTCAGGTGTCAACAGGTGGCATGGGTGTCAACAACTATTGTTTCAGGTGTCAACAAGCACTGTGTCAGGTGTCAATAGGCACTGTCACAGGTATCAACAAATACTGTCACAGGTGCCCACGAACACTGTGTAAGGTGTCACAGGTGGCATTGGTGTCAACAACCACTGTTTCAGGTATCAACAAATACTGTCACAGGTGCCCACGAACACTGTGTAAGGTGTCAACATGTGGCATTGGTGTCAACAACCACTGTTTCAGGTATCAACAAACACTGTCACAGGTGCCCACGAACACTGTGTCAGGTGTCACAGGTGGCATGGGTGTCAACAACCACTGTTTCAGGTATCATCAAACACTGTCACAGGTGCCCACGAACACTGTGTCAGGTGTCACAGGTGGCATGGGTGTCAACAACCACTGTTTCAGGTATCAACAAACACTGTCACAGGTGCCCACAAACACTGTGTCAGGTGTCACAGGTGGCATGGGTGTCAACAACCACTGTTTCAGGTATCATCAAACAGTGTCAGTGTCACAGGTGTCCATGAACATGATGAACACCATTTCAGGTGTTAACGAGCCCTGTTTCACACATTTCATGCACTACATGAGAATTCACATTTTTGTAAGTGCCATTAAAATTCATTCTGAGTGCATACATTAGAAATACTGAGATCACTTTCATTAAGCTAAAATCAGTGAAAATACACTTAGCACAAACTAACTGAATAAACATACACACACAGAAAATGAACATGCTAAATAAACAGAATCCAAACAATAAATTTCAATAATTAATGGAAAAACTTTCTTTGGATTGGCACTCGTGTTGGGAATTGGTTAAAATCTCATAATTGATGATTGGTTCATTACTACCGATCAATCATCAAAAATAATTGGTTAGCATCATTTATGAAATTTGTTAATACACATTGAAATAAGTAGAAAAAAATGTAGTTCTTCTGGGTTTTTTTGGCAAAATGTCACATCTTTAAAGGATCACTAGTATGTTAGGAACATAAATTTCTTGGAATCTTTAAGATAAATTCAATCATGACTTGAAACGAGCTTGTAGTGCTTACCAAATGTAACAGACAAAACCAACCATGTGAAAAATATTGTTAATGAAAACAAGTGTTCCAGAATTGTTTGTGTTCGATTATGAGAAATTATGATCAATTGCTTGGTCGTTTAGTCACTGCGACCAATCTTCGATTATTTCAATTAATCGGACCACCACTAATTGGCACACATGAGGCTGAAAGTAATTTTAAACAAGCATAGCAAAGATGCTAAATTATAATGATAATACATACAAATAAATATAGTAAGGATCATGAAAATGTTGGGGACGTTTAATCATAGTGAAGACGAAGCACACAATTTCATTAAAAAAATTCCAAACAATATTAATGTCCATGAACTCTTGTGCCATGGACATTTGGATGTGTTTTCACAAGCAACTGTTATAATGCGCATTCCTGACAAAATTATTCATGCACATAGCCAGAAACATTTCAGTATCTGGCAACAAACTACAGTCGTCCCTTGGCACAACACGGGTCTTGGGGTCAGTGGGTGACTCCTCGCATTATGAGACAACTGCATTATGAGAAACCCGCATTATATACATACATAACACAGAACAAAGCCAAGTAAAATTGTAACATTCCATGGACATAGCAGAACTATGTTTTCGGATGGCGGTGTTTACCCGTGCTATAACGCGATGCTTTGCATCACAGCAAACATCGTAAGTACTCAGGTAATGGCATGTCTCTATGATAAAGTTGTCTTTTATAAGTTATTCCGATGTTCCGCTGTTTGTGTGATTATTCAAGAAAATCCCATAATACAAGGACATGTCCGTTAAAAACTTCTTTTAATTTCGAACAGCACTGAATTTCGCTAGTTTACAACATGATAACAGGATTACCCTGAGTAAAACCAGCGGATTTGTTGGTATGCTATTTCTGATGACATAACATAGTGCAGGGATGGCAAAAGGAAAATCTATTTTCTGAAAACTTAATATTGTGTCATCGAGTTGAGGGTTTCTCAATGGGTTTAGACGATTCACAATGGAACAATTTGAAATAAAATCAGCAGAAATCCACAGATCAGCGGAAAATTGCCATCCCTGGTTGTGTGATCGCTGGGCAATTCATTTTAATGGGAGCCACAGATTACCCCACAGTATAACCAAATCCGAAGGGTGTTATTGCGAGAGATGTTTGTATTTGGACAAGTACTACTCAGAAGAAATGTATTGTAAGGAAAACATATTCTGCTGTATTACTTTCGTAATATGAAAGAACCAGGTATTTCTCTGAACAAGCTGAACAATGTATGTATATAATATGCATATGTGTATATATAATGGATTTCTATGGCGCCTGGTATCAAACTCAAAGCTGTTCAGTGGTGCATCACAAAGTCTACTTCGGATAACCCAAGCTGCTTGCTAGGTGCTAAAAGAAAATAGCCACATGACCTATCCCACCGGGTACCCATTTTCTGCTGGGTGAACAAAAGCAATTTTGAACAAACTCACGTTCCTAAAGTGAGACCACATGTATCACATGTGCTTTGTTGTGGGGAAGGACATGTCATCTACTTTGCCTTCATCTGTGATTATTGTGGTATAAAGATGGAAAACCCTGTTCATGAACAATATCATGAACCGCGTGATGAACAAAAATGAACAATGGAAAATATGATTCAAACCTGATGTAAGGCTCATCTCGTGGAACAATTCAAAATATTGATAGCAAATATCACGAAACAGGTCAAACCTTGTTGTCTACTTGTGTATGCAGCTATCAAACTGAACTTTGACCTCATCAACTGTTGACATGTTATTAAGTGTGTGATGTTCAGGTACACAGCTGTTGATGATGCAAGCCACATTTATCATGTTTATAACTGCGACAGATGGGTCATGTGTTGCATTCATCAATTCAGTCATCTAGTGCTGTGATTCAGAGATACATTGTACTATTAGTTTACAAAGTATGGTGGATGAACATGGTTACCATGGTTACTCGTGATCATGGCTGTTTCACATAATGGGACAATGGTCATAACTAGATGAATGTCCTGTTGTTGTAGTCAAATACCAGGGCTCCAGATAAATTTTCAACATCAGGAGTACGTACTCCTTACTGTTTCAATGCAGAAGTACTGGAAAACCTTAAGAGTACATTTAGAGTACTGAATGGAATTTAATGGAGTATCACTAATCTTGTGTTTCGTTTCATATATGCACCACAACATTGGTACTCTTGTGTAAACAGGTCAATAAACTATAAAACAATACTATTTTCAGATAAATATGATTCTAAGACCATACACCATTGCTGCAGTGCGTATCTGCTATGTTTTCTAAATTATTTCCTACCGTATCGTGCACATTTTATGTCCGTACATACGCCGATACCACCCTTATCTGGAGCCCTGAAATACTATAATGCCATTATGGTCAGAACAACCAAAATAATGTCCTCCCAGCGTGGCCACAACATGATTAATGTCCAGGGTCCCATTGTACAAAACAACCTTAGTGCTAAGGCTACCTTAAGTCTATGTTAAGGTATGGGAGTTACGGTCACCTTAGTGCTATGATCGTTTTGTACAACGGCACCCAGGGCCTGTTTCATGAAGCAACCTTTATTTAGGTTAACCTTAACTCCCATTCTTTAACACTGGACTAAGGTTACCTTAGTGACTTATCAGGGATTCACCTTGAGTCCTGTATTTGCGGGTCATTGTGACTCATACTCTTAATTTTCAGGGGTCCTGGACTACAAAATGGGGGTCCCAGACACCATAATATTATCATTAATACTATGTTGTAATATTGTTGTAATTCAGTTACTGTATTGTGTATCATGATCATCACATTGTTACAGTAATGAAATTGCAAATGATACCATAACTCAGCTAGTAGCAGACTCAGTGATAACTTATTGTTAGTATGTTACTTGATTGGAATTTTAACTAAAAGTGTTTGGACTTTTTCTGCGTCCATGTGGACGAGCTAATAAATTTTGTTCCGTCCACTGTCAATTTTTATGCGTATAGGACGCAGGAATCCCTGCTTATGATCACCTCAGTGCTTTGTGAAAGGAGGCCCTGATGTCCTGGCCCTGATTTCTCGAAACAAACTTAAGTTTTTACTCAAATTTCAAACTGAGTTTGACAATTTGAAACAGCTGAATATTGAACTCAGCTGCATTTTTTTAATAAAAAAGCCCAAAATACTTAAGTCTTCTATTCACCAAACTCAAGTTGTCTACTATGTTTGAGTTCAATATCGATTTCAGTTCATTCTGGGAAATGCATTTTCTCAAATTTGAGTAAAAATTTGAACTTAAGTCAAAACTCAGACTTAAGTTTGTTTCGAGAATTCGGGGCCAGGTTACACCAGTGTATGAAACAAATAAGGCCCATCCATCCGTCCGACCGACCGTGACAGGCTAGACTTCTGAAGGACAGACTACATTTACAGCTAGCCAGCCTGATGGTCTGGTAAATATGTTACATAACATGTTCCATACATCTGAGTAAATTCACCATATCATAAAATCTACTTTTCAAATTGAGGCTGCATTTAGACTTGACAATTACTGTTTGAACATTGAACTGTCGTATCGCAAGCTCAAAAAGACTGCACTGACATATATTATCACTAAAACAGCCACCATAACTAAAAATGAGTTATTATCTTTGGATTTTCTGGTCTGGTTAAATCCGTTTTGGGGCTGGTAACCTTTTGAAGTTGATGCCTGGCTGGGGTTTGGGTTTATATCACAGAATACACTGGTTACACCAAAAATGATGTCCTGTGACAATGGTTACAATAAGGCTATTGTCCTGATGTCAAATATTGTCCATACAACGTGGCAAAACACAGTGTAAACATGATCAAGCGTCCTTGTACCATCTTACAAAATTCAACATAGGCCCATTCTGTAATCAAGGTCACCAGGTTAGGCTATGTCACATAAGCAAGATCAGTGGGCTGCAGCAGCCAAATGCCATCTTAGCAACATTCCAGCATTGTTCACAAATGGTGTTTCAAAGTAACAGGACATTGGGTCCTGTAAGTTTCAGATGTCTGTCTGACCTATTGAAAATTCACAGGACCCATGGAATACAATTAAACACACATTTCAGATTAAACATTTCTTATAATTAGCATCAAAATTATTAACATACATTAGATTTATAAACAGCAAACAAGTGCCACATGTCACATATAAAAACTTCAGTCAAAGTCATTGTGAAATATACAGTCAGACACTGGGGCCGGCGGGTGGTAGACTTCTATCGGACTGTTGGCGAATCTGCCGGATTTGTCAAAGGGTCAGACGCTATTCGTGAACACTGTTCCAGCAATATTCCAGCAATATGAAGGCGTGGGACGCCATGAAAAGTGCGTCACAAAGTGTACCCATGTATGGAATGGAAACATGTTCCTTGGTGTGAAAAGTGAACACCTGACACTAGGCTACTGGCCTTTAGTTAGTAAGTGAGTGAGTTTAGGTTTACGCCACACTCAGCAATATCCCAGCAATATGGCGCGGTCTGTAAATAATCGAGTCTGGACCAGACAATCCAGTGATCAACAGCATGAGCATCGATCTGCGCAATTGGGAACCGATGACATGTGTCAACCAAGTCAGCGAAACTGACCACCCGATCCCGTTAGTCGCCTCTTACGACAAGCATAGTCGCCTTTTATGGCAGGCACATGGGTTGCTGAAGACCTATTCTACCCCGGATCTTCACGGGTCCCTTCAGTTAGTATGGCCACAAGAGACACTTAGAACCAAAACCAGGACAATGAAAGGCAAGTCTGTACTAAACTAAACACTTAACATAAAAAAGAAGCCCAAAAACATGACAAATTAGGGAGTATTTGTACAGGAATCAAAACACGCTTTCCTTCAACTGTCCAAAGGGATTCTTTCACACATGAACAATTGAGTTAATATTTATCGTCACATTGGCAATATTTCAGCCATATCATGACGAGATCCAATTTGACATTGATATAATGATAAGGAATAAGTAATATAAAACCTGTCGTCAAGGGACAGTCAAACAACTAGAGTATCACAGTTAGATTGAAAATTAGCATTTCATGTTAACAAAACGCAATATGAAAACGGGCTATAGATCACCAGCAACTGAAGGTAGATCACCATACTAGCGACCCACACATGAACAAGATACATTCCCTTTGAACGAACATTCAGTAGCAATGACTATGATCAAAGTAGGAGAAAAATTATGAACTATATGAAGCACAATAAATTATTGAAAACCAACAATTGATAATGGCCATTTTATTTTAAAGGAAAATGTTAGTAAAATTGGTAATTAGTGCTTTAATTTATCAAACAAAACTTTCTACATTACCATCATGTCCATGACAAACCAGCTTGCAAATGTTTAGTATCAGCTATGAATAGTCAACTGATTTAGGGGGGTTAAAGTTCAGCATAGCCACACCAAACATAATTAATAATTTATTTCAATACCTTTCATACTGATCAACGTCATTCTGAAATATGATTGAGTGAGTTTAGCTTTACACAATTTTAGCAATATTCCAGCAACATCACAGCGGAGGACACCAGAAATGGGCTTCACACATTGTACCCATGTGGGGAATTGAACCCAGGTGTTTAACATGATGAGCGAATGCTTTAACCACTAGGCTACCCCAACGCCCCTCTGAAATATGACTTCAGCTACTCAAAATATAGACAACATTGACAAGACATTTGTTTCAATCTTTCTTTTACTTCTGTAGTTAGTATATATATCAGGGGTGGAAATAACCCATTGCCCGACGTCCAGTCCAGTGTTTTTTTCTGTCGGGCAAGAACATTTGTATATCACGGTGTCCAGTTGACATTCCAATGTTAATTATGTTGTTTATTTAAAAAATCACCAAGAAAATCGGCCGGTATAGCGGAAAAATTATCAGGGCAAGTGATTTTACATGTGCCACTGTACCGGAGTACACTAGCAATTTTAAAGTATTTTCCACCCCTGTATATATATATTTGTGATGGCTTACATTCATCATGCCGAAAGACATTCGATTCCACACCTGGGTACAAAGTGTCAAGCCACTTTCTGGTGTCCTCCACCTTAATATTCCTGGAATATTGCTAAAAGCAGCGTAAAACCTAACTCACTCACTCAGTCGAAGGTCCAACTGAATGCCCTATGGGCATTACTGACAAACTTTATGGTTAATAACACAAGGAATTCCTGCTTGAGGTTCAAGAATCTGTATTTGATACTCATGAAATAAAACAAGTTGTTATCCACAAAGTTTGCCAATATCGTACTTCCCAACTTCTAAAATACCAATCAAAGAAGTTACACAATGGGCACGTTTCACTGATGTACTACTGATTAACTATTCTAATCACTGACACCATGGACACAGATGGTTAGAATTGCAATAGTTCATGTAAATTATTGTAATGACTGATATCATATCAAAATAATTTCATGATAGATTTGTCAAAAATAACTAAAATTCTTCATAAATACACGTGTGACAGGTTATTTCCATTTTACCATCTTTTCTGTTTTGTTCAGCTGTTTAATAATTCAAATTTCTACTTTTTCAAACAATTCCATGTCTGTGTTTCTGGTGCTTACAAATCTTTGCAACCTTTCACCATAATAACCCAGAAATATTTTTCACCATGCATATTCCAAGTAAATCCCTTTGTGACACAATGCTCCCGGAAACCTCTAAAACCAAAATTTCAGATTCATTTCACTCTACCTCTACATTTGATTTTGCTAGTCTGAAATAAGAAAACAAAGAACATTTTGAAAAGCTAAATCTGACTCTTAATAGTTTTCAATATTTCATATCAACACAGACTCTAAGCATAATCGTACATGCATTATTTCTGTTTTTCCAATATTTCTAAAAGTTATCATAACATATTAGGGATAGAGAATCACACACGAGTGCCCTTTCATATCAGATATCATATCAACACTCATTGATAAGTATTGTCACTATTAGCATGATTAGTGCTGTGGTGTTTATGCAAGGTCAAGGGTGATTTGGGCTCACTGTTGTTAGAAGATATACTGGATATGGGATCTAAGCGATCAATGTAACATTGTACCAAATGGAATTATGGCTGAACTAACTGTGTACCTGATCCTTATTCGCTTTCACAATTATGATCGTAGACAAAATTTAAATAGACAAAAAAACAATTTAAATAATGCTAAAAGATTTATAATCGGAATTATCGTTGATGGTAATAATTACTAATGATCATCAACAAGAATTTTTTATCACTTATAGTATTGTACTTTAACTGTTGTTATGAAATAACGTTTTAATTCACTCAGACAATACACAGTGTTAGATCTTTATTCATCATGGACTGCTTCTAAATTATGTTGAAGACTCAGAGTGTTTCATTAGTAATCCAAGCATAAATATGTCGCCACTCACCAGTGATGTGAAATATGTTAATTTCTTTCAGATTTTGTTTCCATTTTTGCTCAAGGTTACTCCTGCAATATTTACCGATAATAAATTGATATTCAGTTAACGATTATCAATCTCCATGATATATATTGATAACAAGACCTAATGATTTTGCATGGTTTTCCAAGAAAATATAGCTGTGTAGAGTGGGGTAAAACTATGAAAAGTTTTTCCTATTGTAACAGATATTATACAAGATCTCACGTAATTGACCTTGGGTGCGTAATAAGCAGTGTTGAGGTATGATAATGATAGTATGGGTACCCAGGATACTTGCTCAGGATTCATCACCACAGGTATATAACTTACCCTTCTCTAGAGGGGGAAGAGGGCAGTGGTGTAGCCTAGTGGTTAAAGTATTAGTTTGTCATGTCAAAGACACAGGTTTGCTTCCCCACATGGTTACAATGAAGCCATTTTCTAGTGGCCCCTGCCATGATGCAACAGGAATATTGCTAGGGTAAAACCATATGGATTCAATCACATGCCCAAATTAATATCATTTTAAAATCAGCTATAATTACATGATGGAACCACAATGCACCCTCTGAGTGTTTACGGTGTGTACCAGTTGTACCATTAGATTATACAGGTCAGTCCGGTAATTCTGTGCAGCTGCAATAGCGTACTTCCTTATCGAGGTAAACATCGTCTGCTACCACATTTATTCTTGAAATCGGGACATTTTTGCAAGGGACGGGCTTTTAATCACTAAAGGTAAGTAAATAACAGTAATTCACATATAAATCGACAGTTTTTCTTCAGACTTTTAACCTTTTTCTTCATTATTCATAATTGGATTTCATATGAAACACTCTTCCTTACATTGATGAAGTGATTTTTGAAAATAATCTGGCCCTAATACGCTTTCATACTTTGGGATCTCCAACTGGATGTTATGCGCATCAGTAGCTGCGCAGAATTACCGAACAG
The DNA here is from genome assembly GCF_003918875.1 of Haliotis rubra. NCBI lineage: Eukaryota > Metazoa > Mollusca > Gastropoda > Lepetellida > Haliotidae > Haliotis > Haliotis rubra. Next base: position 83,955 of record NW_025765635.1, on the reverse strand, counting down.
CAAGCAATGTCGTCAGAACGTCGGTAAGGTCAACCGTATGGCATAATGCAACGTTTGAATCTTATAGTCGTCAATAAAACTGATATTTTCTAGGTAAATATGATGCATACCAGCATGTTTAGTCACGTATACCACAAAAAATAAGAGACGTTAGTTGCCGTGTTGCAATCGATGTGCTTAGGTGCGCGGAATTACCGGACGGCATTGTATATGTTTTCAGACAACATACGCTTTCGGAGGCAGCTGTAACGAGGCGTGTTTCATCGCACACAGACATTCTAGAGTACAGTTGCGACATGTTGTACAATTATTCATACTATAATTGATAAAATAATAGATCTTCCTACCAATCTGAAACCCCCCCAAAACTATGATACACCAGAAAACAATGTGGTGGTGTTTATGGTGATGCACATGTTCAAAACACTCTACAAATGTTAGTAATATTTTTATTGGTTACCAGGGTCGTTAATTTTATAATGACGTATTGCCTGAGGTCCACTGATTATAAATTACATTTCAGCATGGTATCTGATGTTGAAGAATTCCATCACAACTATTGTTTTGGTTCATGTTTTCCCATGTTTTCCAGTTTTACCTTAGTATTCTTAGAGATGTATTAACTGGGTACAATTACATTACTTTTTTGATACTTTACATACAGGTCTCGTTTTAGTACTGGAAACATAGACACTTGTCAAAACTCTCACAACAGTGATATGAAGTAATGAACCTGTTAGTCATGCAAACCGAAATACTTGAACAGGTGACCGGCAACCTACCAACTCGGCCTTGCGGCCTCTAGTACTTAATCCCCTCTTCTTTAATTTCTTTCTTAATTCAATCACTGTTAGGTTTCCCAAATTGCCATTGTCCTCCACCATTCTGCTACAACAAATTTAGGTGCGTAGTCAGTTAACAAACAAATTTAATCTACATACTTTGTGTAACGTGTCCTTAAGCTTCTTAGGAACCGGAAGTTGATCTGACAGGTAGAGCTGGGCCACACGTACTGAAGTGAGTTGCGTATCTAGTTGAACTCCCCGCAGAGTCCCTGTAGAGTAGGAATCGCTCTGCAACGAGAAATCTTGTGGGTTTTTTAGTTATTGTTGTTTCTGTGAAAGCCTTATGCTTCCACTAACGTAGCAAAATTATTTTTTTAACCGAAGCTTCTCGTTATTTCAATTATTTGTATATTTTTCTCGGATGTTCATGCTTTTGTATGAGATACTTCTATCATAATAAATTTCGTAATTTCATTTATTTGTTCCTAATATGGAGCAGAGACCATATTTTTTTTATTTATCATACGGTCTTTGCTTCGAGTCCATAAAAATATTTGAAATTTCGATTTTTACTTCTTTGCTTCGATTATTCTGTCGGTATTTCAATTATCTGCCTGAAATTCCTATTTTTTCAGTTTGTTTTGGATTCCATACCGTACGTTTTATTGTCAGATTGTGACGTTCTCTATTCGAACAGAGAAAAAAACTTTGAATTCCGTGAGGGGTGGATTGGGAAAAAGGTCGGACCGTTCTTCCGGGGGCGGTGGGGTAGCCTAGTGGTTAAAGCGTTTGCTTGTCACCCGGAAGACCCGGGTTCGATACCCAGCGTGAAGACCGTTTCTGGTGTCGCCATATGCCGTGATTGGGTGGTCAGGCTCGGTGACTTGATTGATTTGTTTGCTGTTTAACGCCGCACTCAGCAATATTCCAACTATATGGTGGCGGTCTGTAAATAATCGAGTCTGCACCAGACAATCCAGTGATCAACAGCATGAGCATCGATCTACGCAATTGGGATACGATGACATGTGTCAACAAAGTCACCGAGCCTGACCACCCGGTCCTGTTAGTCACCTCTTACGACAAGAAGACCAATTCTAACCCGGGTTCTTACGGGTTGACAAATGTCATCGTATCCCAATGATTAGATCGATGCTCATGCTGCAGGCTCACCGACTTGGTTGAGATCTAGACATGTCATCGTAACTCGATTGTGTAGATCGATACTCATGCTGTTGATCACTGGATTGTCAGGTCCAGACTCCATTATATAGCTGGAATATTGCCGCGTGCAACGTTAAACAACAACAACAACGATAACAATAGTGTCACTGATACACAAAATATTTCTGAGATGAAACCATTGTTCAGTTAATATATTCTCCCACTTTAAAGAATTTTAAAAAATCACCTGGTGTCCTCTCTATCATTTATTCTACCATGACCACGTGGAATACTCGAATTTGATTGGACAATCAATTTTTTTTAATACTATTGGGATTGAAAAAAAAAAAAACCCAACAAAAATGCGTCTGATTTTATGACCGCTTCAGTGCGCACCAACACTACCGCACAAGGTGCGCCAACACGGATGATATTAACACACCGGCGTCCTCCCAGTTGTGAGAACTCCCAGTTGTGAGACACATTAATTAATGGTTCAGTGGACATAGGTGGTGTTTCCACATCCGTACAATGAAAGTGGGATCAGCCCAGCCCAGTACCCACAGGAGGCATAGTTCATTGATGAGTTGATTAATGAAATAGATTATCAAAGATTATATTTACACAGAAGAAATAGTTCATTGAATATTTTATTTATTCAGAAGAATATGTAATTATGACAACACATTTTTATTGACTATTATGAAGTTTGAAAGTCATTTTGGTTTAAACATATTTTATTATTATTTATGAAAATGAATTGGGATTGGTGAAGTATTACTGCTTATGTTAACATCGCTCCCATGCAACATAACATATAAAATGAAATGGAGGATGTGACGTCATCGATATTGACTATTGCATAAATATATTTTTAAGTACATATAAATATATACAGATTACATCAAAAACAAAAATTCTCTAAGTAGTCATAATTAGAGACTTACAGTTGTGTGTGTCTTACAAGCTATTGTAGCAATATAAATCAATCACGAGAAGGTTGCTGAGTTAATTTCAGTATTTCCCTGTGAAAATTGGAAGGTTGTGTCTTGATGATATAATCGTGGACGGATTCAACTATTTTCCGGTTTACACAAGGAGTAAATTCTTTGTTTCCGTTCAAAAAATTATCCAGGTTATAACAAGTATTTGATATCCACAAGAGCAACATGCTCTGTCTATTAAATGTCTGTTATACGTATCGGCGTTTGGGTCGCTAGATCCGAGCCTGAGGCAGCAATGAACGATTTGACAAGAACAAGAGCCATAATTAAGATCAATATAAATCTTGTTTTTGGTTTTTGTAATTAGGTTTTAAAATTCTTTGAGACTGCATGACTCTTTGGAATTTGTTAGGGCATTCCATAAATTTATGGTGTCGGGTAGAAAGGGTTTGGCATAAGGGGCATTTCGACTGTAAATTTCAGAGTTATTTCTTAAACTATAGCTTGTAGTTTCGGAGACAGAGTAAATCTGAGTAAGTAAATTAATATCTCTTTGATCACGAAGTTACCTACACAAAGTGTTTAATTATTAAAGACATTTACCTGAGTATGTTAATCAGTTTATCTTATAAAGTTTCATTAAGTTACCTCCAAAAGATTCAGTTACATAGCAAATCAGTAATTAGCTTGGGTGAATCTATTCTATCAGGCGGGGGAGTATGGTGTGTTTTCGTTGTTAATTGCCGACTCCACTGTCTCATAACTGGGAGTCTCACAACTGGGAGTTCTCACAAATGGGAGCAGACCAACACAACAGACGGATGTTTTGCAATCGGAATTTTTACTGATGTATACAGTGTGGGAAATAGTTTCCATTTTTTCTCTAGCCAGTTGCACTAGCCTGAAAGTTACTAGCCCACAAAAAAATTCACATGCCCGAAATTTGAATGTAGAAACTAAGTAAACGATTACAAAAATAAATGAGAATAACATTTTGTCGGCATGACACGGGTTTTGTCATTTAGCTGCTAATATAATGAACATATTTATCAGGCCATAATCTTGCATGATTTAAAAGTGTGTTATAACTTTACAAGTCGGAGAGATATATTTACCAACTGACCCCATGAAAATTCACTAATCAGTCGGGCCAGTGACTGTAGAGATTTACTGGCCCGACTGGATTTTTCTAGCCACGAGCTAGCGGGCCAGTGGCTATTTCGCACAATACGGGCCATGCAAAATGTGAATCAAAATCCCCTCAAAATCTATGAACCCACCCCCACCACCACCCACCACCACCACCCCCACACACACACCCGATAAGTTTTAAGCATAATTTGTAATATAGTCATGTACAAAGTTGCTGCCCCCTACCTCCCCAGAACAAATTGGGTGATCCCCCGACCCCCACCATTTACAATCATCACCCCGCCCCGCATTAAATTATGTACGGTCATAAATTGAACATGTCGTGTGCTCACCACATTTCTTTTTTGATCAAAGAGAGCCACGTTTTCCTGACAAATACAGAGCTTACAAACTACAGCAAGATATAACATTGACCCCGAACACCGACGTCAAAAACGTCGATGGACACAACAAGTGTTGCAAAGCTGACAGAACAGAAACAGACTAGAGGGTCATGTTCACAGTGGCTAGTTTTTCTGTGTAAATGGATGAGGTCATGACGGCCGACGAGGAAGAGAACGAAGGTCACGTTTTTACGTTCAAGACGTCGAACCATTTAGTGCCTAGAGCACTGTTTGGTGTTTAACGCCGCACTCTGCAATATTCCTGTTGTGTGGCGGCGTCTGTAAATAATCGAGTTTGGACCTGGCAATCCAGTGATCAACATCACGAACCTCGTGATAAACAATTGGGATACGACGACGTGTGTCGAGCACGTCAGCAAGCCCGACGACCCGATTCCACCAGTGACATTGCATTTGACTATGACTGACACTGCAATTGACTATGAATGACCACCCGATCCCGTCAGTTGTCTCTCAGTCGGAGTATTGTCTGTCAATTCATGCCATTCCAGGATAAGGATACACCACACACCCCAACCACATGGGATTCACCCGGCACACGGACTGCGATTATCTAGCCATTCTAGCCATTCTGTTATGATAAACACCCCGGACTCACTGCCCACCATCTTTGATCAAGTCATACTCCTCTCGAGAGCTTTCTAGCTGGCGTATGAAAGAAATTCAATCCATTGTTAATTTCAGTTTTACACTTTTTTCAATGAATGTTTAAAGATGACTGACTATTATAACATGAGCAGTCATTCTCAATTAAAGTGGACAACTGCAGTCGTCAAGTTTGCAAGATGCGATTCATGAAACCAAGAGCACTTTTAGTGTAATACAATAATAATAACAAGTAAAGTATAGGAAACATGAAAAGCAAGAAAGCTAACCAGTCATTTAAACAAATGCTTAACATAACTTGACATACATGGGTAGGGGGTACGGTTATTCTGGTGTCGGTCAGTGACGTATACCCGTCAATAAAACCCCTCCCACGAGTCGATTGTAGTTAAGTTTCGAAAGCAATCAGGAACTGTCTATGAAAAAAACCCATCAATTACGCATGTGAAAACATACACAATTGCAATGAAAGCAATACACAATTGTCGACAGCACGTGTGCAATTTACGTTCTGTCAGATTGTATTACCCATAACTAAAACTAGAGACTGTTAAAATATTTAAAACAATGTGTTATTTTTGGGATTGATATGATATAGTTTACATAGCAAGCATGTTATGTCTACGAAACATACAGGTTAATTGAACACAGACCAGTATTGTTCGTTTTAAACACCGATTTTTTTAGAACGTAATCATACGTGACGGTGATGATATTGTGACGTTGCTACGAAGCCTTATTTGACCTTTGGTTAGTTTGAAACAACATTTCGTTCTATAGTTTAATACAACATCAACGCAGAAACACAATCGTAGAACGCGGATGATTATTTCAGATAAACAAAATGTAATTTACGTTTTGTATTTTACGTTTAATTGGCAGTTAGAATTGCCCATGGCGTTACATGGGAAACTCCAAAGACACCAAAAATCACGTGTTAGTACCCGTTTGAAGGTCTACATGCGAGCAGAGCAATGCTCATTCTATGGATTCCATTGTCGATCATGCCACTTTTCACCCTAACGTAAATTACTAAAAGTGTTACGTTAATTTCATACGAATATTTTTTATGGAATCATTAATTAAGATGATAAAACGATTTAATATGTTCATGAAATTGAAGTGTACGTTTTGTCAACTATACAGATTGTTCTTTAACTTACTCTAAAAAAGTATGAATTCAAAAGTAAACAAATGTTTTATCCCAATGTCTCATTGTGTGATTGTTGCTTGTAGATATCTCAATGTTGCACGACCGTCTCGGCCATGTTTCCAGAATAATTTTCTCTTCTCTTTTGATTATATATCGGGTTCAAAGATTTTTACTGTTTTTGTCATCTTTTGGCGTTTAATAAAAAATCTGTCTTTGGATTTAACAACAACGTAAGTTACAACGTAAGTTACAACGTAATATACGTCATGCTGTAGAAGTGAAAGATGGTAAAGGTATTTAACAGTTAAAGCAAAAATATATCCCCATTTTGTGTGATTCCATAGCGTTTTCGTGAAAGGAAACGTTTTATTTTCAAGTTTCTGATTTTAATGTTTGACACAATGTAAGTGTGGTATGCGTGGTTCCATCAATTCTGTATTTTGAATAGATATCATGTGGGGTCAACAGTGTGAAATATGCTTCACTGAGTACACATTCGTTTTTGTTTTTCAGATGAATTAATGGTTTCCTTATTCAATGTTTGAATCAAAACAAGAACAAAAGAGTTCATTTTCTCGCAGTTTATGTTGATACTACAAGTTACCTATCAGCGTAAATTACTTGGGCGTATATGGGTACCTTACTCCAAACTAGTGCTGCAAGTTTAATACTGTTCACTGAGTGCTGAAAGTTTAATACTGTTCACTGAGTGCTGAAAGTTTAATACCGTTCACTGAGTGCTGAAAGTTTAATACCGTTCACTGAGTGCTGAAAGTTTAATACCGTTCACTGAGTGCTGAAAGTTTAATACCGTTCACTGAGTGCTGAAAGTTTAATACCGTTCACTGAGTGCTGAAAGTTTAATACCGTTCACTGAGTGCTGAAAGTTTAATACTGTTCACTGAGTGCTGAAAGTTTAATACTGTTCACTGAGTGCTGAAAGTTTAATACTGTTCACTGAGTGCTGAAAGTTTAATACTGTTCACTGAGTGCTGAAAGTTTAATACTGTTCACTGAGTGCTGAAAGTTTAATACTGTTCACTGAGTGCTGAAAGTTTAATACCGTTCACTGAGTGCTGAAAGTTTAATACTGTTCACTGAGTGCTGAAAGTTTAATACTGTTCACTGAGTGCTGAAAGTTTAATACTGTTCACTGAGTGCTGAAAGTTTAATACTGTTCACTGAGTGCTGAAAGTTTAATACTGTTCACTGAGTGCTGAAAGAGTATAAACTGATCATTCACATGTTGCAGTTTGGGAAAATAAATATATTTCTTAGACTGACGTGATTTTGTTTTTCTGGACTGTCCTCGCTGAATTGTACAGTTTCGTTGAGAATGACATCTCGATGTTACAATATCAAAACAAGCAATGTCAGTCTTTTAACAGTACAATCAAGGAATATGACCCGAGTGTTTATACATTCATGTTCATTTGTATCTAGGCCAACACCAATATCATCTGTCGTTGTCATTTGTATCTATGTCAACACCCATATCATCTGTCGTTGTCATTTGTATCTATGTCAACACCCATATCATCTGTCGTTGTCATTTGTATCTATGTCAACACCCATATCATCTGTCGTTGTCATTTGTATCTATGTCAACACCAATATCATCCGTCGTTGTCATTCGTAATGAACACAAATATGAAACACTGGATGTTTGCTTTAATAATGCAGCATATCACATCACTGAGTGAGTAAGTGAGTTCAATTTAAAGTCACATCGGCAGTATTTCAGCCATATCGTGACTATAAATGTTGTATACCAAAACTAAACTTAGGCAATATAAATATCTGTCAGCGAGGTCCAGTAAATATCTAGATTATCACAGACGTAAACTTAAAACTTAACTGACGAGCAAAAGAAAGTACACAGGTGTAATTGTTGTTGCAATCCCAAATCGGGGTTCTAACTAATAAAATTATTGAAAACATTGATTGTATAGAACGCAACCATCATGTTCCATTTGCCAAAATGCAACCAAAAACATTTGTACGTGTTTTGCACGAATTTTTGCAAAATTGTGATTATTGTCCCGTGCAACAGCACTTTCCTGACAGAGCACTTTCCTGACATTGGGTTGCACAAGACAAACCATAATTCGGCTGTTTAACCGTTTTAGTACGACAGGTCAGACATGTGATCGACCCAGAAGTGGACGTTCCAGAGTCACAACACCCCAAAAGGATCGCTATCTGCGGGTTATTAACCTACGCAACTGGATGTTGAAGGTGACGTCATCAGCAGCCACATCATTGGGTCATCGCGTAAGCCAATTCCAATGACAAGATGACTTCGTCCTGCTGGCATGTATGGGCCTACCGACAGCTGTGTGGAATGGCCTTGACCTTCCAGCATCGTAGGAACCGTCTGCAGTGGTCATCGCTACATCGCTGTTTATTGTTACAATGTCATTTTGCTGATAAAACACGTGTTTTGCAGTGTGCTTCAACATACATTTTCCATTTCATCGAAAGGTTTTGTTATTTTTATCTTATTAGAAGAAACACAACCTGTGTACTTTCTTTTGCACATCAGTTTAGTATGTCATCATAAAACAGTATTTCTACAGAATAATACAATATAAAAATGGGCTTTAGATCGCCAACAACTGAATTTAGAATACCATACTAGGGACCATGGGGACTTAAAGTACTCGGGCTACATGCATGGACCCTAGCTGGATCTACAACATCCCCTCAGTCGCTGGCAGTATTGAGAATTGTAGCCAAAATTAAAATGACAAATATTCTACCTTTAAAACAATATCACATCAGTGTTTTAAAAGCACCATCAAAGGTATGGACGTTTCTGTTATTTTCTTACAATTGGCAAACATGTCGTGGGGGCGTTGGGCTAGCCTAGTGGTTAAAGCATTCGCTCGTCACGCCCGAGACCGGGTTCGATTCCCCACCTGGGTACAAAGTGTGAAACCCATTTCTGGTGTCCCTCCTCATGCTGGAACATTGCTAAAAGCGGTGTAAAACCATTCTCACTCACTCACTCACTCACTCAAACATATCGTGATTATTATAAATTTTCACTTACTTTGATCATCTTAACGTTTCAAGTAAATTAAAGGCACAATGTCACACATTTACGACTATATTTTGGCCTGTATTATATACATTGGGGGGGATATGCACTCACTTTAGCTTCCTATTGATCGAATAAAAGACTTATCTTCCCTTACGACTTGCCTGAAACAGCTTCCGAACATAACAATTGCCATATATGGAATGTAAACGATTGCTCCGTACATCGAAAAAAGTCGCATGCTGTGTTGTCGGTGTTTGCCGAACTGGCCTCAATCACAAGTTGCGTTATAGGATATTCGTAAAAGAGCGTTCCAAGGGACATAACTCTATGGGGTTCGCTTGAAATAATATTCGGCCGGTAGATGGCGCGAGAGTGCATTTAATGCAACGCTGCATTAATTCATTCGAACATTTTAACATAATATTGTAATCTAAATACGTATTTTAAAAAAACTCATTCTATACCCCAAAATATACTGAACATCATTGAACACGCACTACTAATAACAGTTCAGATTATAATATAGAACAAACTTTATGGATAACAACTTTTTATTCGTGAGTGCGACGTTTCGATACAGATTCTTGTACCGTTGTCAAGCATAATGGGACATGAAGAGGGGGGAAGTGTATATATACTGGATGTGACAATGTGACAAAGAAAACAACATAATTAACATAATTGGCTAGGCAGAAGGCTGATGAAGCCAGAAGGCTGATGAAGCCAGAGAGTAGACAAAGGACAGGCGTAGAAGCCCCCCTCTTTGTCCCATTATGCTTGACAACGGTACAAGAATCTGTATCGAAACGTCGCACTCACGAATAAAAAGAAGTTGTTATCCATAAAGTTTGTTCTATATTGTACTTCCCAACTTCTAAAATGCCACTCAAAGAAGTTCAGATTATTAAAAGCACGTGTAAGGAATTGATATTTTTTTTGTAGATAATAACAGATAGACGACTGACAAAAACAACAACACAGACAAGACGCCCATTCACTGAAATGTTCCACAGTCAGAAAGGATGAAACACACGTGGGGTCAAATCGAAAAGTCAAAATCGCGTGTGACCGCCATTTGCATTGGCACATGCAGTTCAACTTCTCCTCATTGAGTCAATAAGCGTCCGGATAGAGTTCTTGAGGATGGCATTCCACTTCTGCAGTATTGCAGCCTCAAGTTCCCGGATGTTTCGCATCTGTTGTCTCCGCGAAGGACTTTGACCAATTTCGTCCCACAAGTGCTCCATGGGGGATACATCTGGCGTCTGTCCTGGCCAATGAAATAACCTGGATGTGTTGCTGGGCCAGATACTGTATGGAAAGTCTTGTTGTGTGTGCCCGTGCGTTGTCCTGTTGAAAAGTATGGACATCTTGGTGGTGATTTAAGACAGATACGTGATTCTGAAGAATCTGCTCACGGTAATAAAGGGCATTAACTCTCCCTTGACAGACATGAAGGCAGTCCTGTGATTGTAATTTATTCCACCCCAGACCATGACACACCCACCACCCAAAGGTCTGTCTGAACCACAAACTCATCAGGATAACGTTCACCACGTCTACACCAAACACGTAATCGGCCATCAGCATTACGTAGATGAAGACGTGACTCGTCAGTGACTACCACACCATGCCATTGTTGTAACCTTAAATGCCTGCTAGCCCATTGTATACGCTCATTATGGTGTCTGTCAGTCAGAATTGGTCCAACGTAAGGACGTCGAGCATGGATCGCTGTAGCGTATAGACGGCGTCGCATGGAGTCAGTGCTGATGACCCCCACGTCAACCTTCAACTAGTGCAGCAGTCCTGGCAGCCGTAGTGTTCAATCACTGATATGGACAAGGTCAATATGGCGATCCTGATGGTAACACGTTGTTGCCAAGGTCACTGAAAGTCACGGGTGCTGCCTGTGTACTGATGTCATCTATGAAGCCTAACGATGGTGGAGCGGCCAAGTCCAAGTTGTCGAGCAATATCCCTGCTGCTGGTGCCAACCTGAATCATGTCTAGTGCACGTTCTCTTTCGTGAGGTGTTAACCTCGGCATCTCTGTCCTCGTTTCACAATCGTTAGTGAAGCAATGGGAATCGATTCTCATACACCTGCTTTTAATGTCAACGTTGGTATGATTTCAGAATGAAATTCGCGCTTTTTTCATGGCGTGGCTGCATGTTGATGCATTTTGGAATTAAGAGTCATACTGTGGACAGGAATTTGTTTCTTAAGCATTTTTTCAACTAGACATGCCCTTCGACTTCATGTTAGTTATATTTATTGATCATTGTCATGCTGAAATCCATCTTGATGAAAATATGGGCAATTTTAGACTGGTGCGTTTTCAATGATGTTCAGTATATATCTGTTGAACTGGAAACCATCTAGTGTTATACCTGAATATAATGCATATTATTGTTATTATTGTCTTTGTTGTTGGCCCACAGATCAATCGGTTTTTCTACCACTTGAATTGGAAATTTGTGGAATCCTTTTAAATACAACACTCACTCGTGTGACATATTGTTTCATGTTTATATTCACTTGCTGGAATAGGTGTAGAATTGCAATCTCTACTAGTGGGATCAGATTTGAGCTTCTACTGGTAGGGACTCCGATCACAATCTCTACCAGATCGCAATCTCTACCCTGTTATTTACCATTCTTAACCATTTACTCATGCTTAAAATAAGATGTTTCTGTCTAAAGAGAACAACAAAATCGGGCAGGGTTTCCTGGCAGTGTTTCTATTTTCACTGCGGGTAATCACCTCATCAATATCAGTTTCTGATGCCTGGCGGAACGGATTCGTCGCCAGTATTGTGATCGACAGATAGAAATCCTTGGTTGGTACCTTTCATAGACGATTGCCTTTCAGTCGTACCTCATAAAGTACTCCGTTTCATGTTTCCCAAACTCGATTACTGCAGTAACGACGCCAGAACCTCTGTCATCAATTCTTACAGAATCACCAATTAAAAAATGGGCCAGCCATGTTTGTTTACAAACAATGTAAACTCGCGACGAGGTCATCAATGAAAAAATAACGTTTTAGGATTCGCATGGCGTGTATAGAGTTTTGTGAAAGTAGTTGGTGGATTGACCTAATTTGCATAGTTATAGGATTTGGATACCAAGTTTATCAGATTGCTTTATTGCACCGATAACACCCTCCATTATATGATAATGTATATTACCATCACCTGCTGCAGTACCATGAACTTGTTCGAGAGCTGCATGTTACTCATGCAACTTCATTGTAATCTTCAACGTTATTGGAAACAAAATGAATTTTTGTCTTTTCCTATTGTTTCTGATATCTCTGAAACTCAGGAACATAATTTGTCGATGATGAATGTTTGGCAACAGTCTCGCTAATTCTTTTTGCAATTGTAGATTTGTCAGTTATTAAATCATCACCATCTTTTAGATTGTGAACAGCAGATTTTGAACCTTTGTTTTATATTCTCTGAACCATGTTCCATACCTTAGTCATTGCCGTGCGTGAATTGATTTTGGAGACATATTTCCTCCAAGTCAAGTCAAGTCAAAGTGTTTATTGTATTTAAGGCCTCCGGCCCACATACAAGGAGAATACATGATATACATATATAAATACATACAATAATACAAGGATGAAAGGAATGAAGTTAATCAGTGCTTAACAGTTCATTTCTTAAAGATAAAGCATGACCACAGAGGTCATTGTTGACTGACCTAACAAATTCATTGAGGATGCTAGAGTCTGCAAGAGACACTGATTGACTGAGTTTGGTTTTACGCCGCTTTTAGCAATATTCCAGCAACATCACAGCGGGGGACACCAAAAATGGGCTTCACACATTGTACCCATGTGGGTATTCGAACCCGGGTCTTCGGCGTGACGAGCCAACGCTTTAACCACTAGGCTACCCCACCGCCCTTCAAGAGACAAATCCAGAGAAGAGTAGGTGCCAGTTGCAGGATGCAGATAAGTGCTTGAGTCATCATTGTATATACACAACTCATTATTGGAGATAAAGTCTTCCAGTATTTTACCTTTAGAGTTAGTGTTTGTACCACCCCAGAGTGGGCTATGACCATTGTGATCACCCGTTATAATATATGCAAGGTTTCGTATAGTGGCTGATTAGGGCCATCGCTTTCTCGCCTTAAAATTCGGAGGCGAGAAAGCGAGAAAGCGATATCACGAGACGAGAAAGAAGTTGATAATAGAGAGCTTGAAAATCACACTGCTGGAGCGTTGAAGAAGGCAGAATATACAGAGAGCATAACGCAAAGGTAACGTGAAGAGTGGAGATAAGTCGTGAGTGTTACAGGACCATGGATAACATCCTGTTTAACGAGGCTTAAAGAGCCCCCAGTGGCTCTATCACCCGGAGGTGAAAAGAATTATATGCATCGAACTGACGTAAATTAAAAGTATCTGTCTGTTTTGATAGGATTCCTGAAGACAGAATGCTGAAGGTGTAAAATCTTGGACTAATAGCTGTAATTTATTAACCTTTAGTCCTCTTCAATTCCACTCCCTTTTAGGTGGGTTGATTGGGGATCTACCCCGCACTTCCGCACTCTTGAGGGCGACACGCTATGTGCCCTTGGATGGATGTTATCAGACACATCCATATCCTCTAGTGACCCAAACTTATTGAATAGGTTTATCTATCTGACCCTTTGGGGGTAGATTTGGTTTTGAAGTTTCTGTTCTTGATTTGATTTTGGTCTTCCTGGTTTGTTTCCCATTTCTTTCAGGTTGAGAACGAGCTTGTGGAATAGGAGATGATTGTTCCTGAGAGAGGTTCTGCTGTTCAGTACTGTAAACGTACTTATTTTCGCTGAATTGACAGTTTAGACTACATCGCGCGGTCAATTATTCGCGCAATCAGTAATTGCCGGAACTGCCAGCTGTCTCTTTTGCCGCCACTAATAGCAGTGAAAACAAACTGATATTTCTGGTAATTTTAATCCTATTAATTTCCATCTGCATTTTCCACATAGGACAATATTTAGAATAGGACGAATGCCTTCCGTTCCAGTTGGCACATTTTTATAACTATTGTCACAATCTTCTGTGACATGTGTATTATCAGGACAGTGAGCACATGTAACAGACAATGTGCAATTGTTCACACCATATCCGTACTTCAAGCATTTAAAACACCGCAGAGGACTGGGGATGTACACATCAACGTTCACATTGCAGTAACCTGCCTTGATTGATCTTGGAGGAGTTGGCGCTGAAAACGAAAAGAAATAAGTGTTTGTTGGTACAGTTTCAATGTTTTTGCGGGTTGTAAATCTTCTGCCATGTAACACCCTAGGTCTTTCATCTCAGAAACGATATCAATCTCCGTCATAACTGCAAAGAGACGATCTCGGTCTCGTACAATACCTTTGCTGGTGTTCGGGGTTCTATGAGCAGAGGCCATAACGGGAACTCCAAAAAACATATCTGTTGATAGCAGGTTGGTTGCTTGCTGTTTCCTGTTGCATTCAATTAACAGTGATCGTGAACGCAAGCGACTAACGTTTTTAACTTCTCCTGCTATTCCGCAGACACCTTTAGAAATCGCAAAAGGATTCAGTTTTAAGGGAGTCTTATCCAAACTCTCAATGATCAAGAAGAGTGGCTCGTAATCCACGTTATGGAGGGTCGTTGTTCACCATTATTGTCAAGAGGACATTTGGTTTTCTTGGAGTGGGTTTCGTAAGCCATGGTAAGTATATATTGTTTCATCATCAGAGCTCCTCTCCCACCCAACCCCCCAACCCCCGCACACACACGGAGTATCACAAGGACAATGCTAAAACAGGTGGCCTTCCAGTCTGCAGCACCAAGGATACCCGGATGATATACTAAGCAGAAGAATCAGAAAGTAGTTATTTCACCAGATTGGCCCATGGACATAGGACTCCAGGCAAATTATGAAATTGGAGTTATACAATCGAAATGCAAATATATCGTCATCAGGCCAAGAAAATTGACAAAAACTTACACAGTTCCTAAAATTTGTGCATCAAAATATATATGCATATGACTTATCATGATCAGCCGATTGATAGAATCAGGCCCTTTCAACCGCCCGTCTAGGTGAAGTAAGGGGCGAAGTGGTGTGTTGAGCAAAGAAACACTGTTCCTGGAACCAGTGCCCTCAACCACCAGACTACCGTCCTCCACCAACACAGGGGCGCAACCCACGGCAAACAGGTTGCACATTTCGGTCGCCTTTTACGACCAGCAATGGGGTGATGTGGACCTGTTCGACCCCGGGTCCACATGGGGGGATGGGAGCGAAGAGCTAATAGCACCTAGCACCCACCACGAGGAGGTTGCTTAATTATACATTCACGTTTATACAGATACGTTTGTATGTACTTAAGACAACACCCATATCATATGGCGTTTGTCATTCATAATGGATACAAATATGAAACGCTGGACGTTTTCTGAATAATGCATTTGTCACGATATGGCTGAGATATTGCCGATGTGACGTTAAATACTAACTCACTCACTGAATAATGCAACGTCTTGCAGTAGTGTTTGGCAGCACCAACAAAGGTATGGACGTTTTTTTTCACTTAGATACATGGCAACCGTGTCATTAGAAACTTTCACTACAATGAATACTGAAGAATGAAGACAATTTGTTATGGATATGCAACTTCTACATTCTGTATAAGCGACGTTTCGAAATAATGTCATTGTCAAGCAAGTGGCACTAGCTGATAATCAATTTCCTTTATCTCTTACCTACACAGCCATTTACATCTTCTCTACTGGCTTCCAATCAACGTTCCTCTTCTAGTGTACAAACAACTCATTTTCTCCTCATCCATTATCCTAACACCTCATGTATATATCACCCAAAATTACTTCTCATGTACCACTTGCTTGACAATGACATTAAAATGTATGTCGAAACGTCTTCTATACAGAATAAAGAAGTTGTATATTCATAAAATTGTCCCCATTCTTCGTCTCCTCAACTTCTAGAATGCCAATCCAAGACGTCATACTATGAATACTTTGACGTTGTATTTGTAAGTGAATTAAGTTGGAACCTGTGTCATAGTGGTGCATCCGTTTAAGTATGTTTACGTTTAAATAAAGTCTGGAACAATGGAAATGTTTGAACATTTCGGTGATCTTGACTATAAACATTCACATGGGTCCGACATTTAGGAGACATGTAAGTCCAGAGAGCTAGAGTGAGTGAGTTAGCTTTAAGCCACTTTCAGCAATATTCCAGCAATAAGACGTCGGGGGACACCAGAAATGGGCTTTACACATTGGGCCCATGTGGGGAAACGAACCCGGGTCTTCGGCGCGATCAAATATTTTAACCACTAGGCTACCCCAACGCCTCTCCAGAGAGCTAGAATGTGCACATTAAAATGCTGTAGAAGGTGTCTTGGTGTTGAATGTAATCCTCCAAATACACTGTATGGCGATACTGTATGGTGAATGTGGACAGAGAAAAATTAGTTATGATAACACATTGCGTAAGAAGGTAGATTGCCTAAAAGATTGTGAAGTCTGATATTTCTGTATGAAAAATACAGTGCATACGGTATTAAATCGTAACTTTATTTGTGTGGCTTTAGTTATACTTAGGAAACGAGGAAGTACACGTGTTCCCCTATTCCCAGCTTTTCACCCATAATGCAATACGAAGCATGCACAAATCATGGAAAAGGTCCTGGAGAACACGTGGACATTCATGTATTCCTTTATACGTTGCCATCTGTATATTCCATCACAAGGGGTCAGTATTTCATTGTCAAAGCAATGAAGGATCGTTTTACTATTGTAAATAATCATTTAATTATTGCATTTTAAAAAGATATATAACTATTTCATAAATGGAATTGATATGTTTTGCAAATAGGTAAACATAAGGAAGAGAATTGTTATGGATGTCAACTTGTGAATAACCAACGTTTCGGACTATATCCTTACTCCTTCATCAGGTGAAGGAATGGCATGAGACAGATAGCATATATATGTACATGTAAGAACAACAAAAGTAATGAGACAACAAAGATGCAGGCAAAAAATGGAACAAATGGAAGCCAGCACTTACCAGTTAATCAGCGCTGAATGAACTGTTAAGCCTCTAACTACTTTGGTTGCTAATTTATTTTGCCAATAATAAATTATCATTTATCTATTCACAAAACATATAAAAAAATCAACTGTATTTCTTTTTAAAGCTCTGTGATTAAATGATTAACATTAGTAAAATGGTCCTTTACTGTTTTGACATTGAATTATTTATCCCTTGTCATGGGTAAATCAATACAGTCAAGCAGAACATGCTTGACCGTGATTCTTTCACCACGTGGGATACAAAACGGAGGATCATCACCTTTCAACAGGTATTCATGGGTGTATCTAGTATGGCCAATACGACATCGTCGCATGATGCCCTCAAGTAGGGGTAACCAATATTGGGTTTTATTGCATGTAATTTATTCATACCTACTTGAGTGTCCCACTTCCTCTGCATCAGATCACGGATTTTAGATCTAATGGTAAGCTTTGTAATCGGAGTATTGAATGAGAATTGGTGTTACAGATTTATTGAGTGCTGCTTTGGCAGCAAGATCAACCATTGTGTTACCAGAAATTCCCAAATGGCTGGGTAACCAACAGAGGACGATGCCATATTGGCCATTTAAAAGGACATTATATGATTTAATAACTTCTAATAAAAGTGGATGTTTACAAGATAGGTTTTTAATAGCCTGACTCACGAAAGAGATTCAGAAAAGATTATATATTGTTCATATGTAGTGTGTTTTTAAATATATTTAAGAGCCTTTTTAATATGGCGTTTGCTTCTGCTGAAAAAGTGGAGCTGTTATCCAGTATTCAAGACGATATTGTTCTGGATTTAATAACAGTGACACAAGCCACTGTGCCACCATCCTTGCATCCATCTGTAAATAAGGATTTGTATGCATTATATATATTTCTTAATTGATATACATTCTTTTCTATACTGAAATTCATTTGTTTCTGACTTTTTAGATGTGGCCAAAGTACGGACAACGTGCGGCCTTACTAATTGCCAAGGAGGAGAAGAAAGCAGGTGGGAAGAAGATATATTATACCTGCTCAATGCCAGTATCAGTAAGGAAAGGTGGCGGAATAAGAGTTATCTTTTGTTGTACAGATCCTCCAAGAGGGGATTAAAGACACAGTTATATGCGGGGTTGGACTCATTAGAATATCTTTGAGTCAGATACTGTAAAGATAATTTTGTCTACGGCTTTGTCTAAGAGATGGTTCATTGGCTTTCAACAGGAGAAGTTCTAAATGATCCAAGACAAAGTCATAGACTTTGGTGGTGGATAGATTCAAGTAGTTTGATGTTGTTTTTACAGGCTCCACCATATATGATGGAGCCGTAGTCAATCTGTATAAATGAAGGAGGGTAGCTTGAGCTCCTCCCCAGTTTGAATTGGAAACAACTTTTAACAAGTCGAGTGCCTTTAGGCATTTTTTTTTAGGTATTTGAGATGCGGCAGAAACGTTAAATGCGAGTTTTGCTTTTTGTATCTTGCTGTGAAGTTTACTAGTCCTAGAAAACTTCTCACTTCACTCGTATATTCAGGTGCTCTGGCTACCTGTGCTGCTTTTATCTGCAGGTCTGTATCTACTCCTTGATCTGACAGTACATGTCCCATGAACTCAAGCTTCTTCATGTTGAATCGACACTTGTCCGGGTTCAGACTCATCCCTCGGTCTCGTATTACATCCAATACTTGTCTCAGTCCTTTGTCATGTTCCTCTACTGTTGCTCCATGCACGATGATGTCGTCAAGTGTGTTGTGTGCTCCGTCACAGTTCTGTAATAGTTGCTGTAAGACATTTTGGTGCATTTCAGGTGCCAAACATCAAACATTTGTAACGATACAGTCCTGTGTGAGTGATGATTTAATGTCTTTCGCATCATCTGACAATTTTATTTGATGGTAAGCCCACTTGATGTCAAGCTTGCTGAAGATTTTACTCTGGTTGAAATCTTGTAGAACTTCGCCGACAGTTGGAATTGCTCTTCTGGCTCTTCTCACAGATTCGTTTGCCAATCTCATGTCAACACACTGTCAAATGTCATATTCACATTTCGTCACGATGACAACAGGTGATACTGAAGAGCGTGGCCCTTCAACCTTTTCGATAATGTCCAACTCTTCTAATTCATCCAGTTTCTTGCTTAATCTGTCACGCAGATGATATGGAATATGTCGCAAAGGTTGTGCAAAAAGGTTGATCATCTGTGTGTAATGGAATGTAAGGTTGAAAGTTGTTCAGCTTACCAAATCCTTGAAAGCAATATCTGTAACCTTTTTTGATCTTGTCTGTTGTATCGGATGTGCTGGCAGCGTTCACATTTGGTCCCAACTTCAATACACCTAGCTGTATAGCCGTCTTTCTTCCCAGGAAATGTGGTCCCTTTCCTCCCTTCACTGTAAACTCGACTTACTCTAATTCCCTAACACTTCACTGCACATGTAAATGTTCCTGCCACTTGTACAGATGTTGTAGATCCATATAGATAAATGTCCTTTGTTTCTTTCTTTGATGAGCACTTTATCCCAATAGCTTTCAAATGTTCCCATGTATTTCTGTCAATGATATTTCAAGTTATAACTGAATCAATGAGCATCTTCAGTAGCACTCCACCAGCAACTACAGCAACTCCCCTTCATAATCTTCTGAATCACAAGGAACTCTCACTTTCTTCTCTTTCTGTGTCAACCTGATTAACTGATTTCTTGTGATTGCAGGTTCTGTGATAATTTCATCTGTGATCATCGACTGATTTAGTTTTGCAGCAGTCCTCTTACACTTTCTGTATTTTCTTCTTCTGGCAGGGCATTTTGAGCCTTAATGCATATGACCTTATAATCCACAACAATAGCATCTGACCTTCGTCTGAGACTGACCTGTTTTGAATTTCCCCTTGAATGCTTGCGTCACGAACTGATCCATAGTCCATCTCTTCGGAGACTTCTCATATTACGAAACGTGTCTCTTATCAGGAATGTTCAATGACGGTGTGAAATACTGATTTAACGCTGTAACACACTTCTTGTAACAATCATCTTGCCCAGTAATGTGAAATAAATGTCCTGCACACGCATACCTGCTTTATGCAACAACAACGCTTTCATCTGTTCCAGTTTCTCGACCCCATTTAAAGTAGACAAAAAGTTTGAAAGCGCGCAGTCATTGTTTTCAACGAGGCACTAATCCACTCGCATCTGAGCAGTCAAAGTGAGGTAAATCTCTAAGAGAAGCCATGACCTTCTGTTCAATCTAAGTTTTCTCTGTCGCCAAATGTCGCATATGATATGTCTATATTTAGCTAACAAATTGAACTTCATTAGCGATCAAATACACAACCATGCTTCGGTAGTCACTGGGTTTATTCCCAACATGCATCTAATACAGGAGGAGGTCTGTACTCGCCAGGGAGTAATCATTGCAACATGAATTAGAACAGTTAATACTAAAAATGTATTATTGTTTTTCAACTTTACCAGTGAATGTTATCTGCTACTGAGACACAACTCCTTATGCTTCAGATACAACGCCGGCACTGACTATGCTGCTTCTCTTGTTCCTGGTGGTGAATGTCGTTGCTTCACAAGATGCACACAATACCACATGCAGCTGTAGGTTAAAACCTCTGGTCAGCAGAACAACAAAATCCAGTTTAAACGCATTTCCACCAATCACGTAGTAGAATGTTTGGCAAAGGATAGTGAGGATATCGATGTGTGTCTTCACAGGAATGATCTCAATATTAAAGCTGTAACTAAGGCAACCGCAAACGTGACACCGACTAAAGCAGAAACAGGGCAATGCCAATGCAAAATCGAGTACTCACTTGGATGTGATGTGGCAATATTTGTCCAAGAGTATGAAGAAGGATTTGAAGGACTATCTACTCTGGATATCACCCAACGTAAATTCGTAAAGACAATCGATATTGAGGTTCCTGAATGTGACTGGTGGACTGTGGATTCCTAATCGTGTCAAATTATCTGTTATACTGAAGACGACGTCATGAAGGTAGACATTTATTGTCTTAATACTGGAGACTTTCTCTTCACGATATTTGAGGCCTTCTCAGAAGTGTACATTTCTCATTATGATAGGAATACAAAGCACCTTTATTATTTTATTAAGAAAAGGACATGGCAGCTGATTGTAGTTAATGTACAAAATTTCAAACATTCAGTTATCGCAGAAAACTTGGAGTTTGTTGGTGACGCATCACACATATCAGGTGAAGGAGAATCTCGCATGATAGTATGGTGCAGTGACAGAACTGGGCATACCGGTGAGTTTAATTATGCTATCTACAACATGTCTGAGAAAGTCAAACCGCGACACTTTACAAGATTTCCGATGTAGATAGTATATATTCTTTTGCTATTGTAAATGGGTCAATGTTTATCAATGGTGTGGAAGGTATACATTCCGTTCCTGACTTAGCCACTGGGGTGACACGAGTACTCAAACAGTGTGGACAAGATGAAGATGATTTTGAAATCTTTGGATCTTTTGGGCCATGTCTGTACATGACAGTGTGTGGACGATGACGACAATGGCCATTTCTATGTTGTGGGTGCTAATGGAAGCACTGTAGTCTCAATTCTTGATCAAATTACATTGATTGAATTATCAGTTGGATAATACGATGTCAAGTAAGTGTCAATTCGATGTCAAGTATTTTTTTTCTTTATGTATTATTGTATCATAGTACTGAGACTAAATTAAAATTCTATTCTCTATGATTACTACGGCAGAATGCGGTATTTACCACGACCTGATGAAAAAGACCAAACTGATTTTCCCATGGTCAGTCTGATGGTAAATGTTCAATCTGAAATGTACCTCTCGGCACAATTGCTTTCTCCGGGCCTCTTCAAGGTACTTGTTCATGGGTCCCTTCAAAAATAGTCGTTCGAACTGAAATATTTGGTTTTTGTTGTATTCTCATGACACACTAAGCAAAATATCCGCAACATCATGGAGTTCTGCAAACAATCTAGTGTGACCCACAAAGACCGTTGATTGATCTCCTGTGTAATGATACACACTACCTTCGTAAGATGACATTAACTCGTCGGTCTTTAGCATTTGGTTGCCTCTGATGGCAACCCTAAATTGTGGAGGTATTTATTAAGCTGGATTCTCTGCATGAGTAAATGAGTAAAAGGGTTAGCCAACTCCTTGGTGCTCTTTAGAATGCATTTTATGGAAACATCAAGAGCTGAATTTGCTTCTGTGTCAGGATGTAAATACGTGTTGGAACTGCCCTTATAAATGCAAAACATGCAACTCCTCTAGTAGTTTAACTCTTGTGTGTGTAGTTCTACCACCCCAATTTGGGTTGTGGCCATTCAAATCACCCATGATTACACAGGGTTTAGGCAGTTGATCATAAAGAGCTTGCAGATCAGCTAGCTGAACAGCTGATGAAGGTGGAATGTACAATGATCACAGCTTAAATGCAATTTCCAAGTAGGACATTCTTTGGACGAGTGAGTGAGTGAGTGAGTTAATATTTAACGTCACATCGGCAATATTTCAGCCATATCGTGACGAGAACATTTGACAGTAAGAAATAGAATATATATATAGATATTATGAAAACCTGCCGACGAAGGACAGTAAAAATACTAGATAATCACAGATATGAAAATATAAAACTAGCAAACAAAGCTAAAATATTCCAATGAAAGAAGACAATACAATGTAAAAATGGGCTATAGATCGCCAACACCAGAAGGTAGATCACCAAACTATGGACCATGGGGACTTACAGTACCTTGGCTACCTGCATGGACCCTAGTTGGATTTACACCATCCCTTCAGCTGCTGGCGATTGTAAGGAATGTTAGCTACAATTAAAATTACAAGAATGCTACGATTAAAAACCTGGTACTCTTAAATTGACTTTGAAAGTTTTGGGACTTACGTACCCCCTCAGGAGGACAATACTTTACGCTACGTCAACCCCTTTGAGGGTACAGCCACTAACAATCTCAGTTACTAATATAAACTACCAATAATAAAATATTTAACTATTTACAAATCAGTCAACAAATCTAATTTTTAAAAATGCAATAATTAAATGAGGACTGACATTATTAAAAGATCCTTCAGAGTTTTGGATGTGAATAGATATCCCCTTGTGATGGAATATTCGATGCAGTCAAGCAAGACATGCTTGACTGTGATCCTTTCATCACAAGGGATACAAAACGGAGGATCTTCGCGCCTCAATAAATATTCATGAGTATATCTGGTATGGCCAATGCGACATCGTCGCATAATGACCTCCTCAAATCTGGACTGACAACCCAAGTAGGTGTAACCAATATAGGGTTTTATTGCATGTAATTTATTAATACCTACTTGGGTGTCCCACTTCTTTTGCATTAGATCGCGGATGTATGTTCTAATGCTGGCTTCATAATCAGAGTATGGGATAAGAAATGGTGTCACAGATTTGTTGAGGGCTGCCTTAGCAGCAATATCAGCCATCGTGTTCCCAGAAATGCCAACGTGGCTGGGTAACCAACAAAAGACGATGTCGCATTGGCCAGTAGCAAATTCATTGTACATTTCAATTATTTCTAATAAAAGTGGATGTTTGCAAGAAAGATTTTTAATAGCCTGAAGACACGAAAGAGAATCTGAAAAAATGATATATTGTGTATATTTACGGTGTTTATTAATATATTTAAGAGCTGTTAAGATGGCGTTTGCTTCTGCTGTAAATATAGAGCTGTTATCCGGTATTCTAGAAGATATTGTTCGGGATCCAACGACAGTGGCACATGCCACTGCGCCACCATCCTTGGACCCATCTGTAAATAAGGATTTGTATGTAGTATATTTATTTCTTAATTGACTAAATTCTTGTTTATACTGTAATTCATTTGTTTCTGATTTTTTAAATGAAGTTAATGTTAGGTCAACTTGTGGCTTAACCAATTACCAAGGCGTAGAAGAAAGAAAACGGGAAGGAGCTATATGTTCTAGCTCAATGCCAGCAGCAGAAAGAAAAGGTTTCACCCTTATACCAAGAGGCGGAACAAGAGAAGGCTTCTTGTTATACAGATCTTCATATAAGGGATTAAAGACACAGTTATATGCAGGGTTTGACTCATTGGAATAAAGTTTTGTAATATACTGTAAAGTTAATTTTATACGGCGTTGTGTAAGAGATGGCTCATCAGCCTCGACGTAGAGGCTGTCAACAGGTGAAGTTCTAAAGGAACCAAGACATAGTCTTAGACCTTGGTGGTGGACAGAATCTAAAAGTTTTAGATTACTGTTGCAGGCTCCACCATAAACGATGGAGCCATAATCAAGTTTGGAACGTACCAATGATCGATATAATTGTAGTAGGGTAGCTTGATCCCCTCCCTACTTAGAATTGGAAACGACTTTCAACAAGTCAAGTGCCTTCAAGCATTTAGTTTTTAGGGA
This sequence comes from Haliotis rubra, assembly GCF_003918875.1. Classification (NCBI taxonomy): domain Eukaryota; kingdom Metazoa; phylum Mollusca; class Gastropoda; order Lepetellida; family Haliotidae; genus Haliotis; species Haliotis rubra. Next base: position 59,179 of record NW_025765635.1, on the reverse strand, counting down.
CTTGATATGGGGAAGAAACGTTAGATGCGAGTCAAAAATTAAACCCAAGAACTTGGCCTCCTTTACAACTTTGATGGGAGTGCCATTGAGAAACAGTTCCGGGTCTTTATGCGGTTTATATTTTCTACAAAAATGTATACAATTAGTTTTGGATTTAGAAAATTTAAAGCCGTTTTCAAGACACCATTTATGTATTTTATTTAAACACAGCTGCATTTGCCGTTCAATAGTATGCATATTCTTACCGCGACAAGAAATATTAAAATCATCCACAAAAAGTGATCCATCAATTGAATCGTTTAAAACCTTGGATAAACTGTTAATCTTGATGCTAAACAGTGTTACAGACAAAATACTGCCTTGCGGGACTCCCTGATCCTGATTATAATGGTCAGACAGGGTTGAACCCACTCGGACTTGAAATTGCCTGTTATGTAAAAAGTTGGATATAAAGTGAGGCAAACGACCTCGTAATCCAAAGTCATGTAAATCTTTTAAAATCCCATGTTTCCATGTTGTGTCGTATGCTTTTTCTAAATCGAAAAAGATCGACACTGCATGTTGTTTATTAATTATGGCATTTTTCACAAAAGATTCTAAGCGCACTAAATGATCGATGGTACTACGGTTTTTACGGAAACCACATTGTATATTAGTTATAAGGTTATTGGTTTCCAAGTACCAAACAAGTCGATTATTTATCATGCGTTCCATGGTCTTGCAAACGCAGCTAGTGAGTGAAATTGGTCGATAATTGGAAGGACCAGTATGATCACGCCAGGTTTAGGGATGAGCACAATTATAGAATCGCGCCACGACGAAGGAAATTGTCCAGATGTCCAAATGTCATCAAAAATAGATAGGAGCGTCTCTAAACATGATTCAGGCAAGTGCTTCAGGAGTTGATAATGTATACCATCAGCTCCTGAAGCAGTATCGTGAGCTTGGTCAAGAGCAGTATGAAGCTCATGTATCGAAAAGGTTTCATTGTAGTCTTCCCCATTGTCTGAATTGAAATTAATAGATTTCTTTTCCTGCTGTCTTTGATATTTCTGGAATTCAGGTACATAGTTTGATGAGGAAGAATGTTTGGCCAAAGTTTCTCCAAGTTTATTTGCTATGTCAGATTTATCAGTTAATAATTCATCTCCACTTTTAGATGCTTAATGCTAGATTTAGAACCCTTACCTTTTATTTTCTGAATCATGTTCCACACCTTTGATATTGGCGTGCGCGAATTGATGTTTGAGACATAGTTTCGCCAAGATTGGCGTTTATTTTGTTTAAAAAGTACGCCGTGCTTTGGCGTTTAAAATTCTAAATTTGTTTAAATTGTGGACCATAGGATGGCGACGGAAATAATGTTCAGCTTTCTTCGTGCCTTACTCATGGCAGCTTGTTTGCATTCAGCTAAACCATGGTTTTACGTGCATGAGGAACTGCAGAGGATTTGGGGATACACTTGTCAGCTATGTGTCTGAGCTCATCTGAAAAACAGTTGATGGCATCAGGAAGATCATGAAAAAGTTCTGGTTTGAGTATGTCAGCACAGAAAGTTTCATATAAAGGCCAGTTAGCCTTCTTAAAGTTCCATCTTGATGATGGAGGAACATCAGATGGATTCACAGGTTTTAGAATTGTTGGGAAATGGTCACTTCCACACAGGTCGTCGTGGACTGACCACTGGAATTCACTCAATAGGTCTGAGTCTGTAATTGATAAATCAAGGGCTGAATAAGTTCCTGTGCCAGGATGTAAAAATGTGCTAGAACCGTCATTATATATGCATAAATCATTGTCTGAACAAAAGTCTTCTAATAGTTTACCTTTAGCATTAGTTGTTGTACCACCCCAGAGCGGGTTGTGGCCATTTAAATCTCCCATAATGATACACGGTTTTGGGAGTTGGTCATATAAATTTTGAAGATCAGTCTTCTGAATGACTGAAGATGGTGAGATATACAAAGAACATAATGTGAATGCAACGTGTAAAGTGAGTCGCACTGCAACTGCTTGAAGATTAGAAGTAAGTGTAATAGGGCTATGGATAACATTCTGTTTGACTAGATTGAAGAACCTCCGTGGCCCTGTCACTCGGAGGTGAGAAAGAATGATAAGCATTGAAATAAAGTAGGTCAAAATGATCTGTCTGCTTTAAATAAGTCTCCTGCAAACAGAATGCTGACGGCATACAATCCTGGACTAATAACAGTAATTCATTATAATTATGCCTTAGTCCTCTGCAATTCCCACTGTACAACATTATTGGAATAAACTATCTCTTCGGCGGATTTATGAGGGATCTACCCCGCACTGTTTTGGAGGGCGACAAGCTGTGTGCCCTATATTGGACGTTTTTCGGACACGTCCATGTCCTCAAGTGATCCATATTTGTTGTAAAGTTTGATTTTATTTTCAGACCCTTTTGGGCTCTGCCACTTTGTTTTTTTGAATAATCAGGCTTAGGTTTAGTCATGCCTTTAGCAATTTGATGGACATTAGATAGCGATTGAGACTTTGTGGTTGACTGAGAGGATGCGTCAGGATCAGGAACTTGCTCTGATTGAGTTTGAGACATGCCAGAAAGTGGCTCCGCTGTTTGAGTCGATATTGCACTTGAAAAAATCTGAGGAGAATCGGTTTTTACCCAAGTCAAATTTGTTTGGCAGCTGGAAGATGATTTAGGTATTTTAGGAGTTGCCTCAGATGGTTTTCTGGTTTTGAAGCATATGTCTCTTGTTGGTCGCATCTTTGTACAAGTTGTTTAAGCCGGCAAAACTAATATTCTGAGTAAATTTGATTCTGTTTATTTCCATCTGATGTCTCCAAATCGGACACTCTTTAGAGAAAGAGGGATGGTCTCCTGAACAATTGGTACACTTTTTGTAAGTACTGTCACAATCTTCTGTTGTGTGTGTTTTCTCACCACAGTGAGCACACACAACAGACAATGTGCAGGTATTGACACCATAACCATACTTCTGGCACTTGAAGCATCTCAGTGGATTTGGTATGTATGTATCCACTTTGATGTGACAGTAACCAGCCTTTATTGACTTTGGAGCAGTCGGAGTGGAGAAAGAGAACAGATATGTGTTGGTTAGATGGGTTTCATTATTTTTCCGGGTTGTGAAGCGTTTAACATATATAACACCTTGTTCTTTCATCTCGGAGACTCTTTGGACGAGGAAGGGTGGCTACCTAAGCAGTTGATACAGGAATGAAGCTTGTTACATGATTTGCCATTCTCGCAATAACCAGCTTTAACTGATTCTTGACGAGCTTGTATACTCTTGTTTTCCTTGTATCCAAGTCAACACCGGTATCATCTGTCGTCATTCATTCATTATGAATGCAAATGTAAAACACTGAAGACGTGTTTCTACACTGCAACATCTTCTACAAGTCCCTGTCAGCACCACCGAAGGTATGGACGTTTCATTCTCAGTATAGTAATCATTTCAATATTACTACAAACTAGCACTTCATTGGAATGCCTTAATGTTACATTTTCATGTTGATAATAGTGAAACGTTATTCTGGGAACACGTTCGTTCAAGAAAGAAATGTTAGGAATAAAGGAAATGTTTGAATGTGTCAGTAATCGTTACTATAAACTTTCTAAATCTAAATCTTTCCTATGCTTTCAGATGTTTCTTAGATTTAAAGTTTAAATGAGTTCAGACAGCTGGATTCTGCGCATATAAATGACCTGGTGTTAAACACATTACTCCAGATGTGATCTTGTATGATGAATGTTGACACTTTTTCCTAAAAACCTGGACTCAGTACTGTTTGAAGGTAATTCTTTAGACTAAACGCTAATGATACACTCAGAAGCGATCGCTGACCTCTAATACTGTTGATACAGGATAGTTCGGCGCTTCTTGTTTGAAGATACCTCCGTCCAAAGGCAGTCACATGTCTAAGGCAGTACTGAAACCAAGCTGTATGAGCAAAAATACATTGTATATTGCCATCTGAGTGCCGTCAGCCATTGATTTAACCGTTTCGTAAATACAATCAAAGGTTATTTCTAGATATATGTGTTCAAAGAAAACAGCCACGTCTAAAATGGTCCTGAAACCAACTCGCACCATTGCAGAACAGGTATACACTATTATTGGGTTCCAAATTGGGGAATGAATGGCCAATGAAATTGGAACATCCAGTCTACAGCCGTTTCACTCCCTTATGAAAATTACCTAAGACCAATTCTCTCTATTCGTTATACCAACTTTTTCCTATTTCGTATGAGAATCTCAACTGGCGAATCAACGCACAAATTAATCTGTTGTTCCTTTCATTAATACTGTGAGGATTTTGCAATGATGGGTGAATATTATGCTATATAAACAACGAAGTGTTCCGAGTTCCCTTTCTCTGGAACGTGCGTTAATTAAGGGATTCTGTTATTGAGGTGTACGTAATTACAACCAGTATTGTATTGCAGTTTCCAATACACGTTACTATGTACATATGAATATTGCTAAGTGCGGCGTAAATCTACACTCACTGACACACTACTATATACATATATACAAAAGCATCCGTCATCATTTACATACAAGATCACTTCAGGAGTATTGCACGTAACACCAGGTCATTTAAAAGTGCATACTGGTCCAATTATCACGGGTGGAGAGGAAGCCTAGTGGTTAAAGAGTTCACTCGTTATGCCGAAAACTAGGGTTCGATTCCCCAAATTGGTACAAATTTGTGAAACCCATTTCTGGTGTCCCTTGCGGTGATATTGTTAGGATATTGCTAAAAGCGGCGTAAAACCGAACTCATTCACTGCAATTAACAGTTTTCTTTGATGGATATTTTAGAAGTTGAGTTGATAGACAACGACATTAGAATCTATGTCGAAACGTCGCCTCCACAGAAACAAAGAAGTTGTATATCCATAATAATTGTCAGTATTCTGCAATTAACAGTTATCTGATGTGGCCTTTGATTGTATTACGAACCACCAAATGCAACTGATGATTAGGCTCTGTGACCTCGGTGCTTCTCTTGCTCCTGATTGTGAATGCTGTTGCCTCACCAGTTGCATACGATAACTACATGCAAGTGTATTAGAATGTGTGGTTGGTACAAGCTGCCTTTGCTACGCTCATCTTTTCACAAACACCCGGTACCATCACTACATGCATTTCATTGTGACTCATAAACACATGCCTTGTCATCGTACGTCAGCTGACAATCACTGGATTGTCTGGTCCAGACCCGATTTGTTTACAAACAGCATTGTACAGCTATAATACTTCTGAAACAAATATATGTTCATTACATAATCACAATTGTACAATCGACTCTGTTTTAGCAGAGATAGGGTTTGGTCGCATATATTTGTTTATCTTCCAAAACTGTGTTCCACAGGAGATATCGCTTGTGTGAGATCAAACGATATCTCCTAGGAGATATCGTTTTGACAGCAGATTTTGTACAATGCCCTGACAATGCTATGACGTCATGTACTTGATGACGTCACAATGCTATAACATCGCTGCACTGCAAGTCTAATGGCAGTACCATGTTCAGAGATGTACATTTTTCATTGAAAATTAATGAAGAGTGATTTTGGATGATAAATAGAATCTCACCCTCGTGTCTTCTGATATCAAATATATCAACACTCGTTGATAAAGTAAAAATATCCTCGGCAAGCCTCGGATATTTGTAACTTTATCAACTCGTGTTGATATAATTGATATCAGAAGACACTTGGGTGAGATTCTCTATATAACAAACGTTTCTAACTTAAGTGACTGTGTCGTTGTACCCAGATGACACCGGGAACACTAACAGTCATATGTTTGCTTGCCATTCCACTACTTTGATCAATACCAATACAAATGTGTGGGGTTTTTTCAGCTTTACCAGTGAAAGTTATCTGCTACTGAGACACAACTCCTTATGCTTCAGATACAACGCCGGCACTGACCATGCTGCTTCTCTTGTTCCTGGTGGTGAATGTCGTTGCTTCACAAGATGCACACAATAACCACATGAAGCTGTGGGTTAAAACCTCTGGTCAGCAGAACAACCAAATCCAGTTTAAACGCATTTCCAACAATCACGTAGTAGAATGTTTGGCAAAGGATAGTGATGATATCGATGTGTGTCTTCACAGGAATGATCTTGATATTAAAGCTGTAACTAAGGCAACCGCAAACGTGACACCGACTAAAGCAGAAACAGGGCAATGCCAATGCAAAATTGAGTACTCACTTGGATGTGATGTGGCAATATTTGTCCAAGAAGATGACGAAGGATTTGAAGGACTATCTACTCTGGATATCACCCAACGTAAATTCGCAAAGACAATCGATATTGAGGTTCCCGAATGTGACTGGTGGACTGTGGATTCCAAATCGTGTCAAATTATCTGTTATACTGAAGACGACGTCATGAAGGTAGACATGTATTGTCTTAATACTGAGACTTTCTCTTCAAGATATTTGAGGCCTCCTCGAAGTGTACATTTCTCATTATGATAGGAATACAAAGCACCTCTACTATTTCATACAGAAAAGTACATGGCAACTGATTGTAGTTAATGTACAAACTTTCAAACATTCAGTTATCGCAGAAAGCTTGGACTTTGTTGGTCACGCATCACAAATATCAGGTGAAGGAGAATCTCGCATGATAGTGTGGTGCAGTCACATAACTGGGGATACCGGTGAGTTTAATTATATTATCTACAACATGTCCGAGAAAGTCAAACCGCGACACTTTACAAGATTTCCGATGTGAGATAGTATATATTCTTTGCTATTGTAAATGGGTCAATGTTTATCAATGGTGTGGAAGCCATACACCCGTTCCTGACCTAGCCACTGGAGTGACACGAGTACTCAAACAGTGTGGAAAAGATGAAGATGATTTTGAAGAATTTGGTTCTTATGGGCCGTTTCTGTACATGACGTGTGTGGACGATGACGACAATGGCCATTTCTATGTTGTGGGTGCTAATGGAAGCACTGTTGTCTCAATACCTGCTCATGTTGATTGGGATGAATCATCAGTTGGATAATTCTTTGTTTAGCACACGTGTCAATTCGACATCGGGTATTGATCGTTTTGAATGTATTATTGTGTCATATTACTCAGACTTCCTCAGAAAATAGATGTGTTTGTCTTTTCATAAGGTAAATTAAAACTCGATTCTCCGTGATTTAAGTTATTATTTCTGCAGAATGCAGTATTTATAACGACCTGATGAGTGAGTGAGTGAGTTAAGGCTTAGAGTCACTTCGGCAATATTGCAGCCATACCGTGACTATAACAATATATACTTTAATAATATATAAGAGTTCTTTCGTAAAATCTGTCTACAAATGACAGTAAAACAACTGGGTTATCACAGATAAGAAAGTTAAAATTAGCATGTAAGCATTAGAATATTTATTACAATGCAGCTCAACGGCATTGCCAATGGCGTAGTAGAATGTTTGGCAAAGGATAGTGATGATATCTATGTGTGTCTTCACGGGAGTAATCTTGACATCAAAGCTGTAACTAAGGCAACTGCGAACGTGACACAGACTAAGGCACAAAAAGAACAATGCCAATGCAGAACTGAGTACTCACTTGGATGTGATGTGGCAATATTTGTCCAAGAAGGTGACGAAGGATTCGAAGGACTATCTACTCTGGATATCACCCAACGTAAATTCGTAAAGACAATCGAGATTAAGGCTCCCTCCTGTGACTGGAGGACTGTGGATTCCAAATCGTGTCACATGATGTGTTATACTGAAGACAAGAAGGTCAAGAAGGTAGACAAATATTGCCTTTAATACTGGTAAATTTCTTCCAGGTATTTGAGACTTCTTCTAAAGTGTGGGGCGGTGGGGTAGCCTAGTGGTTAAAGCGTTGGCTCGTCACGCCGAGGCCCGGGTTCGATTCCCCACATGGGCACAATGTGTTAAGCCCATTTCTGGTGTCCCCCGCCGTGATATTGCTGGAATATTGCTAAAAGCGGCGTAAAACGAAACTCAGTCAGTCAGTCAGTCTTCTAAAGTGTACATTTCTCATTATGATAGGAATACAAAGCACCTCTATTGTTTCATACAGAGATATTTAAAAATTGAAACATTCAGTTATCGAAGAAAACTTTCTGCCATGTGGGAGAAGCATCACAAATATCAGGTGAAGGAGGATCTCGAATGATAGTATGTTGCAGTCACAAACTGTGGACAGCAATGAGTTTATTTATGCTTCAACACGTCAAACAACGACATTTTACAAAGATTTCCAATATGCGTATACATTCTTTCGCTATTGTAAATGGGTCAATGTTTATAAGGGTGAGAAAGGTATACACTTCTGTTCCTGATTTAGCCACTGGGGTGACACGTTTACTAAAACTGTGTCGAAAAGATGAAGAATATTTTGAACATAATGGTTCTTATGGGCCGTTTCTGTACATGACGTGTGTGTGGACGATGACGACAATGGTCATTTCTATGTTCTGGGTTCTAATGGAAGTACTGTAATCCCAACATATGGTTGTACATGGATGGATTAATCATCAGTTTGATAATTATTTCTTTAGCAGAAGTATCAATTCGACATAGAGTTTTGATTGTTTTGAAGTTGAAGGTATTATTGTGTCCCTTTCTGTAATAGATAGTCTTAGTGTTTGCATAAGATAAATTAAAACTTCATTCGCCATGATTAAAGTCATTACCACTACAGAATGCGGTATTTATAACGACTTGATAAAACCAGATTGAGCTTCTGTGTAATAGGTACCCTTGAAGGGTCTCCTACTCGTGGTGGTGCTGGGTAACGCTATTAGCTCTTCACCCCCTGTGGACCCGGGGACCAGAGCACCCCATTGTTGGTCGCTAAACTTAATTGGGCAACCTATGATTTAAGTTATTACTATAGCAGTATATTACAACGACCTGATGAAACCAGGCCAAACTGATTTTCCCATTGTCAATGTGTCTGAAACGTACCTCTCGGCACAAGTGCCTCTTTGAGTCTCTTGAAAGTATTCTTGCATGGGTCTCTCAAAAATAGTCATTCGAACTGAAATGTTTCAGTCGTTTGTTTTATTCCCACGCCACACTAAGCAATATAGCCACTAGATTATGGAGTTCTGCAAACAATCGAGTATGAACAACAAAGGCCGTTGATTGATCTCCTCTTTAATGATTCATACAGCCTTCGTAAGATGACATTATCTCGTCGGTCCTTAGCATTTGGTTGCAACTGATGGCAACCCTATATTGTGGAGGCATTTAATAATCTGGTTTCTCCGCAAGAGTGAGTGGGGGAATGGGTTAGCCAGCTCCATTGTGCTCTTTAGATGGCATGTTATGGAAACATTTAGAGCTGGATATGTTCCTGTGCCAGGATGTAAATACGTGTTGGAACCGTCCTAATAAATGCATAAATTATTTTTTGAAAACAACTTCGCTAGTATTTTACCTTTAGTGTGTGTAGTTATACCACCCCAGAGTGGGTTGTTTCCATTTAAATCACCAATGATTACACAGGATTTAGGTAAGTTGATCATACAGAGCTTGCAGATCAGTTAGCTGAACAGCTGATGAAGGCGGAATGTACAATGATCACAGAGTACATGCAACATAAGTCGCAAAGCAACGGCTTCTGAGATTTGTTTTGAGGTAACTGGGGGTATGGATAACATTTTGCAGTATCGGGATTGATGATCCAAAAGAACCCCTTATCATCCGGAGACGAAAACAAATGTTCCTTGTAAATCAAAATTATCCATCTGCTTTGTAAGCAGAACGGTCGTGGCTTGAAATCTTAGACTAAAAGCTGCAAATCTTTAAATGTCCTTTGCAATTTGATTGTAGTTTAGGTAAAGCCATTTTTCTTCAGAGGATGGACAGGAGTGAGTGAGTGAGTGAGTATTTAACGTCACATCGGCGATGTTTCAGCTATATAGTGACGAGAACACATTTGACGTTGATAAAGAATGAAAAGATAAATAGTTTGGTTTGTTCATCTTTCGGGATTCATTTAATTTGAACATAGGCAAATTTAGCGTTTAAAACCTCCGGCATCAGGGCTTTAAACGCTAAAATTTGCCTGTGTTGAATTCCAATGAATATTGTAAACCAATTTGTAGTGAGAAGTGTTTTTCAAAGACTTCTTTAAATGTAGCGCAATCATGGGTCGCAATGCGGTTAGCCTCCTCGAGATACGAGAAACGACACAAGAAGGGTTAGGCTATTATCTAATGGGGGAGACAGGTTACGTCATGTTCGAAATGAATAACCGTCAATATAATACACAAAACAAAAATGAATTCAGTCATTTTTTCAATTAAACTTGATGAGTAACTAATAACATGTCTTCATAACTTGTTTGAGCGGCATGTTTAGAAGTTGAGACGTACAATATGGAACACGCTTTAGGATATTAACTTAGTGTATTTCAGAGATATACAGATTCTTTGTACCGTTGTCAAGCAAATTGGTCACTCTTGCTTGACAATGGTACAAGAATCTGTATCGAAACGCCGTACCTTCACGAAATAAAGAAGTTGTTATCCATAAAACGTGTTCCATATTGAACATGTCCCTCATGTTTATCACAATTACTGCAACACCACTGGAATTACAATGAAGATGAAAAATTCCATTTTATGCTACCTTCTCCACCTCATGTAATCTAACGTAGACTGGTCCAATCAAGGATGATCACATGGATTTGATCGTGTTAGGCCTACTGTTGATTAACGAAGCTGACATTTATGGTAGAATTGTGTATGCCCTGAAAAAATTCCTATCATGGACACAATTGAAGAACTTTGAAAATGAAAGAACGATTCATTATTGGGATTCAAGTGGGATTTGTAAGATATGAAGCATGAAACCAGACATCATAAAAGGTAAGATTTCAACATTTGAAATTGTTTTGATATGCTTGGGCTTGTGGCAGTGGGATTTCCTAGACTGCATTAGTAATTTTTCATGATTACCGATTAGTATTTATTTTTGCTATTTTTAGTATATCATGATATTATCATTCAGTGTTAGATCAGATGTAAATCATATTGAGAGCTGTCTTTTCAGAAATAATAGCTATATTTGCTTTTATTCCTTTGAAGATTGTGTTTATAAGCCGTGTGACAGTCTAGCAAAATGGAGGTAACTAACATGTAACTTCCTTTGATTTGTTTACAAAATGTTAAACGTTGCACACCTCTGAAGAGTTTTACGCCCCAAATTGTATTTCTCTCTGTTTGCGTTCGATAATGGCCCATCAATTATTTCCCCTCAGGCCATTCTCATCAACCTTAGCAAAGCGGGACTGTGGAGGGACGCTCGGTGACAAGAGGTACAAAGCTGGAATTTCCAATGGAAGCGAAACGTCCGGACTGCTGGGATTGGTGTCTTTGGAAGATCAAGATCCAGAAACAAGTAGCATGAACGTATTCTTTGGCTGAATAATAATCTTTAACAGTGGTTCTAGAGTGGGGGTTCTGCATCAGATGCGGATTAGAGGCTTATTTAGAACTAAGCCCCAGCCCCTTAAAACGGCGATGGTCGGGAGTCCCTGTGGTGTGATGGTAGACTCGTAATTCAGGTAGAGCGTGTGATGGTAGACTCGTAATTCAGGTGATGGTAAACTCGTAATTCAGCGACATGAGTTTGAGACGGGGTATCGGCAGAAACTTTGCAAGTTAAACAAGATAGGACCGTCGTTGCTAAGTTAAACAAGATGGCCGTCCAGCCTAGCAACGCCGGGCCTGGCATATTAGTCGCCGCTTAGCCAAACAGCATGGCGGTCCAGCCTAGCAACGGCGAGAAGACCAACTCCGCGCCGCTAAGCCAAGCAAGATCGCTGCCGAGTATAGCAACGTGGCGGGTAGACTGATACCGGCGTTGCTAAGCCAAGCAAGATGGCTGCCGAGCTTTAGCAACGGCGAGAAGACTGATCCCAGCGTTGTTAGGCGGTCACCCAACCTAGCAACAGTCAAACTGACATTGACGCGCTGACACCGGGAGGTGAGTGTTGCCCATACTATGTCGGATATCTAGTGAACCAGGGAAACATTGATGTGAGATAAATGAGACAAAACAAACTAACTATTTCTCTGGCTGTGGCCTGTCACGCAGGTATTGAATACATAGCAAAGCACACACAGTTGTAGCAAAGGATGTCTGAAACCAGTTTTTTTTAAAACCGGGTCACTGTTAAAAGTTTCAAGGGAACCAGTCTATAGCTGAAAACAATTTTAGAAGCCACAATCAATTATTTTATAATCAGGTTACATATAAGCTTGGAAAGAAACGGGTTTGACTGGATTTAAATGTAGCCGTAATATTTGGTGACGACTTTATGGAGTTGGTCTGCCATGAACTCGTCCAAGTAAGCTACGGAGAAGGTGGAGTACGGGCGGTGTGCGTTTCCTGGCCGGCGGTGCAACTGAGGGTGTTCAAGGCATGACCGATAAACGGATCCGTATCAAGATCTTCGCACAAATAAGGCTCGACGTGCCGGTGGAATGGGGAGCAGAGCCGGTTTATCGAAGGTGTAACATTGGCGCTAGAGTCGACCCTATGTTTTGTCATTTCGGCACCGAATCGGGATTCGTATCTGCGTGCAGTTTTATCGATGTCCCCTCGGACATCTTATAATAAATTTTATCGGTGGTCATGTTTTCTACCAAATATTGTTATCCCTTCCCACCCACGACGAGGGCCACGAGTCTCTCTCTCGTTTATCCCTAACATGGCCATTTTCACTCTCCTTCTCCTCCTCTGATATCATTTGTACGAGCATGTGGTCCAACTCTATCTTGTAATACATCAATCTGTTTTTAAATCTAATATAATAAAATCCGACATAACCCAAAGAGAACGAGATAAATGTCAGGTAAAACAACATGAGAATTTCAAACGTCATCATGGTTTTTAATCTATAGAGGTATACATTTCACTTTGCGAAGCAGATTGCTTGGTTTTGCTTAGCAGGTTGCTTGCTTTTTGCTAAGCTAGCACAAGGCATAAGCCACAGGTTGGTCTGTTTTCAGCACGAGTTTGGCATGCAGTTTCATTTCGGCTAACAAGGTTCTCACCGTTCTCGCTCAGGTTTGGTGGGAATCACGTCATTTTCCCCCTAAACATTCCTCGAACGAATCTCTATCCTTGCAGTGAAACAGGGCTTACCGCATCGCTGCCTGTTCCCTCAAGTCTTTCAGGACCGAAAGCTGAATTTGTGACTGAGGACCCAAACGCTGTGTTTCATGTGACGCCCCGAAAACGCTAAATATGATAACATGTCTCTCTTTTGGTGATCTTTATTCGCGCTGCAATCGTCTAGGATAAACTGCGTCGATCCTTCCCCGAACTTCTCGTGAAAGGCTCGCGAACCAGTCCTGTAAACGTACTCCCCTGGTCGATTTATACACCTCCGAAGTCGTTCATCAGCCACGCTCTCCGTGTACGTTTTAGTGACGCATTGTGGGAAAGATTCAATGATATGATAGAACACATTCCGATAGTACCCTTCCAGCATATCCAAGACAAACATGGTCTTCCCAAGATCCCGCCTGACTGCATTATGATGGCGCAATGCAGATCGCGAGGCAAATCAATAGATGGCCTGCACGAATCTTCCATTGTCTATATCAAGCTGCGCATCCATGATCACGTACAAATAAAGGTTTAATTTACCGGCGGTTTGAGCCTTCTTGGCGATTTCGATGGCAATCCCCTCACTGCCATTCTCGATGCTGCCGTGCAGTCGATCATCGTCCGTGGATTGCATGTCAAGCCATAGCTTTTGGTCATCAGGTACTCTCCTACTGACATGTAGGTGAGACCGAGGTCCTTGATTTCCCACGGGCTGGCTGCTTTTGGATCTTGTCCCACTGATGATAAGCGCCAGCGATGCCTTGGCTGAACAGCTGGTTGGCATCGCCGATGGTCGATCGACTTCGGATCTCAGGGTTCCAATACTTTTCGCTGACCCTTCAAAACGGCGAAAAATTGTTCCACAGGCAGAATCAAAATGCCCTTCATCGATCGCTGGTATCGCTCAGATTGATGTTCCACAGTGTGTCACTTTGTTTGCAACGATCTTCCAATGATATCTATTGTGCCCAAATACCAGCCGTAATATGTCGCCGTAACCCGGATTTGTCACCTTGTCGAACTCCAGCTAAATATTGTCGACATGGTGAAGCAACCCTCCTTTTTGCCGCCTCCGGCCACGCATCACATTGCTATAACACGTTAAACGTGGAGTTTGTACTTTGCAGCTCGTTGCCCAGCGGCTTGGTAAAATGGCATGTGACCCTCCAGCAACTCGAAGTCAAGCTGGATGCATAACCGGCCCCTGAACGCCTCGGTGATGACCGCCATATTGTTTTTTGTCGCTCGGGCTTAATCGAGCACCGTGCACTCCCACACGCGAACTCCAGCCTGACATTACGCTGGTTGACAAATCTCTAATTTCGTATGTTTTCCCCATTTTGTCATGGCTCCTTGAGATCTGTGTAGTTGAAGAACACACCGCTGTCGTTGATGCTCAAAATTTCGTTTCTGCTGATTTTTGATAGTTGTTTCTTCAATGACGGGTAAGCGCCTTGTGTTCCCCAGTAGGACTTCGCTTTATCATCGCGTTGGATTCCTAAATGATACAGCTTAGCCCCTGAACGGTGACATCATCCATGTTTCAGGTTGGGAAAGTTTAATCTAACAGTATTTGTTTCATGTTCATCGTGTTTCGGATTGTTGGTGATCGGCCACGGGATTCACGCACGGCTTTGTTCGCTAGGGGTTCTTCAATTTTCGGTAAGGATCGAGTTTTCGTCCGTAGGCCATTGACATCGTTTATATTGAAAGTATGCTTTTATATCTTTTGCTGAAGGTGGTTTTGTGAGCAAAGCGCATATAGCTTCCTTTATCGCTACGATCCTTCCAAGTTCAAACCCTAATATATAGCGGATATTGCGAGTGAAAGATGCTCTGGGCATTCATTCCCGCGACCTCTCTACGGTGAAAACCTCTCGCTTTGTCCACACTGGCCAGTCGCCACAGTGCCGCATTTTATCCGTGATAAATTGCCATGGCACCAGCTATCGACAAAAACATGTTTAAGTTTTATTGGGCTTTTATGGAGAATGCCGAAGCCTGCCTATGCCTTTACGGCGCAGCCGAGTTTATCGAGATGTACCGCTTAACGGGCTCAAGACGCATCGAACGACAAGCTGGAAAAACTATTGACCACGATGCTGGAACAAACCGCTGCCCGGTTCGGTTACCTTTGGGAACCGCGGTGGGCTGGACGGCCATGCAAACCATTCCCAGATCAGTCAGCGTACAAACCATCAACCGAAAGTGTTGAACGACACCATCGCTGGCCAACAGGATCCGGTATGATCACCCATCGCCAGCCGCTCTGACGGCTTTAAAGTTTCATCCTATTGACCCGTGTCTTACGCTTGACCGCGTGGCGGTACCGACACCAGCACCAGCACCACCCAAAAATGTATGTCAGAAACTGATAGAAACAGATAAAGCTCTGGCTGGTGACAATAACCGGACGGCGACTCAATCCAACCACGAGCCGAGATTTCATGGCTCAGGTTGTTGTTGATGTTCGACCACCGATGTGGGGCATGGTGGTGGTGTTCGAACACTGGGCGGCTATTCGGGATAGCAAACTATACCCGTTTCGCCAGTACGCATGGCGGTGGGGTTCGAATTTCACGTTGACATCGGGTTGACGCCCAGTTCTCTAAATTGGCAGTCGAGATGATGATTTCATTGTTGAAGCCCACCACTTTGTGTGGATCCTCAGTCGCGATAGTCGCCGGAGCCATGGTACAGTCCTAACGTCAACACGAATCGACTCTCGAACCGGTAGTATTCCCAACATGTCCTGGTAACGCCCAGATGGCACTCGGTAAATCCATCAGTCTGGCGATACGACACCGGACGCTCGACGAACTGTTTCTTACATCGTAGGTAACGTCCATTGTCCCATGATGCCGAACGCTGCTGGCGATTATGGCATCAGCGTGACCAGCAGCCCACACACGCATTAATCAAATCGTTCAACTGTACAGCGCCTGCACCAGTAAACCTTCTTTTCGGGCATGTCGCAGCATATATGTTTTTCAACGTCAACAACGTATATGGGGGCTGCTCGAATTTTTGACGGTGCAACGAATACACTTGACTCCGCAAAGTTCAGCGACACTTCCATTCTTCATACTTTCCAGAACATAGTCGGGTGTTATAGGATATCTTGTTTAACCGTAAAGCAGCTGGCTCTTTTTCTGAGAGAATCCAATCACTGTAGGGAATACCCAACCCGCGGCGTTCGTACTCTGGTATACGCCAACTGCGGTTCGGATTCGATTTCGGAATACACTGCAACCGCTTGTAAGCCGCTTTATCGTGATGGATTGTTCGACGCATTCCATGCCTTCTTCCCGCGTGGAAGCGGTGCGCCGATCTCTTTCAGGATGCGTCTGACTGTAATACACATGCGGAAATAGGGATATGGTGCACTTGAATTGATTCTACAAGAACTGGGCATCAGGTTCTAGCTTGCGCATGGACTGCCTTGACGCTTTGTGACCGGAAGCCTATAAATTATTCAAATACATTGTTAAACCGAGCTCTAGTAAGTAACCCTCCTTCGCCTACACCACGATTCTATGTTGATGGATTTTGTTTGCAACAGATCAGCCGGGAATGAAACAATTAATTGGAAGGAGAACGCTGACGCAGTAATCTCAGGATTGCACCAAAATACCATAGAGCCTTCAATTCCATCGACGGTAATAATATCTCGTGGCAACTAGCATGGGATTAGGTGTAGCAGGCTGGCTTAGTATCCACCATCGCGGGCCAATAACTCCGTCTTCAACAGAAATAACCTACTGGTATCGGGCTGGCGGAAGTAGCCCCAAAATTCATTTCTATCGCCGCTCAGCAACGGAAAGCTTGAAAGCATGACGAGATCAGGGTTCTGGCTGAAGCCGTTAAACACGATCAACGATCATATTTCCAACGCAATCGCCGACATGGTACACTCAGAGGAAGAGTTTCGCTTGCGTGATGTCGGAAATCGCGAAATACCACCGAATGAAAGCAGCGAGATTCGAACCAAGACTCGAAAACCGCTGACATCAGAGAAAAAGCTTATAGAACAGGTGGGTCGACAACAAATCATTCAAACCTTCCTTACCAAGAACAAAGATCTCATCAAAGATTCACCTTAAACTGTTTTTGTTGATGTAAACATAACCTAGTAAAATAATTAACCTCATCAAAAATTACCACTTTTCAAGAAACCCACATTAGGTCAACCCGACCTTAGGCAGTCAGAAGAGAGCAGCAGGCAACAGCTACTGCTTAGATCAATGCACATCAAGCCATCTTTTTGTAGATTTTAGCAATGTAAATCATACGCCATCCAAGCCAATGTAACCCGATTTAAAATACCAATTGTGGCTTCTAAAATCTTTTCAGCAACAGGTTTCAAACATCCTTTTCGCCAACAGCCCTATAAGGTTGTGTGCCTTGCTTTGTTGTTAGCTTCTCCGGACGCCATCTTGCTTCGTTTAGCAACGATGGATCTGCCAGGCACAGCGTTACTAGGCTGGACAATCATCTTGTTTAACTTAGCAACGACGGTCGTATCTGCTTAACTTTGCAAAGGTTTCTGCTTATTACCCATCTCAAACTCGGGTGTCGCTGGAATTACGAGTCCTACGCTCACCATCACACCACAGGACTCCCCATCAGTCAATATTCGGAACTTTGGGTCTAGGCTGGCGTTAATTGAAGGATGCCTTTCGATAGACCATCGCCGTTTTATGGGGATGGGAGGCTTAGTTCTAAAAGTGGGATTGTTCATCATCTTTGAATAATTCTTCCGAGAATTTGTCGCCTTCAAGATTTTATCAAAATCATGAAAGAAATCGTTGCTGCCCCCTACCTCCCAGAACAAATTGGGTGATCCCCAGACCCCACCCTTTACAATCATCATCCCGCCCGCTATAAATTATGAGACGGTCATAAATTGAACTGTGTCGTGTGCTCACCACATTTCTTTTTGATCAAAGAGAGCCACGTTTTCCTGACAAATGCAGAGCTTACAAACTACAGCAAAGATATAGCATTAATCCCGAACACAACACGTGTTGCGGCAACTGACAGAATAGAAACAGACCAGAGGGTCATGTTCACAGTGGCTAGTTTTTCTGTGTAGATGGATGAGGTCATTCTGTCAGATTGTATTACCCATGACTATATAACTAAAGACTGTTACAATATTTAAAACAATGAATTATTTGGGGGGATTGAAATGATATAGTTTACATAGCAAACATGTTATGTCTACGAGAGATAACGGTTAGTTGAACACAGACCAGTAATGTTCGTTTAAAGACAGATTTTTAAGAACGTAATCATACGTGACGGTGATGATATTGTGACGTTGCTGCGAAGCCTTATTTGACCTTTGGTTAGTTTGAAACAACATTTCGTTCTATAGTTTAATACAACATCAACGCAGAAACAGATCAACATCACGAACCTCGCCATAAACAATTGGATCCGACGACGTGTGTCGAGCACCTCAGCAAGCCCGACGACCCGATTCCATCAGTGACATTGCATTTGACTATGATTGACACTGCAATTGACTATGAATGACCACCCGATCCTGTAAGTTGTCTCTCAGTCAGAGTATTGTCTGTCAACTCATGCCATTCGAGGATAAGTATACACCTCACACCCCAACCACATGGATTCACCCGGCACACGGACTGCGATTATCTAGTCTGTTGTGGCGCCATTCTGTTATGATTAACACCCCGGACTCTCACTACCCACCATCTTTGATCAAGTCATACTCCCTCTCGAGAGCTTTCTAGCTGGCGTATGAAGAAATTCAATCCATTGTTAATTTCAGTTTTACACTTTTTCAATGAATGTTTAAAGATGACTGACTATTATAATATGAGCAGGATCAACATCACGAACCTCGCGATAAACAATTGGGATCCGACGACGTGTGTCGAGCACCTCAGCAAGCCCGACGACCCGATTCCATCAGTGACATTGCATTTGACAATGATTGACACTGCACTTGACTATCAATGACCACCCGATCCTGTAAGTTGTCTCTCAGTCGGAGTATTGTCTGTCAACTCATGCCATTCCAGGATAAGTATACACCTCACACCCCAACCACATGGGATTCACCCGGCACACGGACTGCGATTATCTAGTCTGTTGTGGCGCCATTCTGTTATGATTAACACCCCGGACTCACTACCCACCATCTTTGATCAAGTCATACTCCTCTCGAGAGCTTTCTAGCTGGCGTATGAAAGAAATTCAATCCATTGTTAATTTCAGTTTTACACTTTTTTTCAATGAATGTTTAAAGATGACTGACTATTATAATATGAGCAGTTATTCTCAATTAAAGTGGAAAATTGCAGTCGTCAAGTTTGCAAGATGCGATTCATGAAACCAAGAGCACTTTTAGTGTAATACAATAATAATAACATGTAAAGTATAGGAAACATGAAAAGCAAGAAAGCTAACCAGTCATGTTGACATACATGGTTAGGGGGTACGGTTTTTCTGGTGTCGGTGAGTGACGTACCCGTCAATAAAAGCTGCCTCTAATATGACTACCGCTCCCACGAGTCGAATGTAGGTAAGTTTCGAAAGCAATCAGAAACTGTCTATGAAAAAAACCCATCAAATACGCATGTGAAAACATACACAACTGCAATGAAAGCAATGCACAATTCTGTCAGATTGTATTACCCATGACTATATAACTAAAGACTGTTACAATATTTAAAACAATGTATTATTTGGGGGATTGAAATGATATAGTTTACATAGCAAGCATGTTATGTCTACGAGAGATAACGGTTAGTTGAACACAGACCAGTAATGTTCGTTTTAAAGACAGATTTTTTAAGAACGTAATCATACGTGACGGTGATGATATTGTGACGTTGCTGCGAAGCCTTATTTGACCTTTGGTTAGTTTGAAACAACATTTCGTTCTATAGTTTAATACAACATCAACGCAGAAACAGAATCGCAGAACGCGGATGATTATTTCAGATAAACAAAATGTAATTTACGTTTTGTATTTTACGTTTAATTGGCAGTTAGAATTGCCCATGGCGTTACATGGGAAACTCAAAGACACCAAAAATCACGTGTTAGTACCCGTTTGAAGGTCTGCATGCAAGCAGAGCAATGCTCATTCTATGGATTCCATTGTCGATCATGCCACTTTTATACCCTAACGTAAATTACTAAAAGTGTTCATTTGTTAATGAAATTGAAGTGTACATTTTGTCAACTATACAGATTGTTCTTTAACTTACTCTAAATAAGTATGAATTTTTAAGGAAAACAAATGTTTTATCCCATTGTCTCATTGTGTGATTGTTGCTTGTAGATATCTCAATGTTGCACGGCTGTCTCGGCCATGTTTCCACAATAATTTTCTCTCTCTTTGATTACATATCGGGTTCAAAGATTTTTACTGTTTTGTCATCTTTAGGCGTTTAATAAAAAATCTGTCTTTGGATTTAACAACAACGTAAGTTACAACGTAATATACGTCACGCAATAGAACTGTAAGATGGTAAAGGTGTTTAACAGTTAAAGCAAAAATATATCCCCATTTTGTGTGATTCCATGGCGTTTTCGTGAAAGGAAACGTTTTATTTTCAAGTTTCTGATTTTAATGTTTGACACAATGTAAGTGTGGTATGCGTGGTTCCATCAATTCTGGATTTTGAATAGATATCATGTGGCGTCAACAGTGTGAAATATGCTTCACTGAGTACACATTCTTTTTTGTTTTTCAGATGAATTAATGGTTTCCTTATTCAATGTTTGAATCAAAACAAGAACAAAAGAGTTCATTTTCTTGCAGTTTATGTTGATACTACCAGTTACCTATCAGCGTAAATTACTTGGGCGTATATGGGTACCTTACTCCAAACTAGTGCTGCAAGTTTAATACTGTTCACTGAGTGCTGAAAGAGTATAAACTGATCATTCACATGTTGTAGTTTAAAATAAATATATTTCTTAGACTGACGTGAAAATAAATGATATATTTCAAGCAATTAGACTGAGAGTGATTTTGTTTTTCTGGACTGTCCTCATATCTGAATTATGTACAGTTTCGTTGTCATTTGAATGACATCTCGATGTTACAATATCAAATCTATGTCAAGCAATGTCAGTCTTTTAACAGTACAATCAAGGAATGTGACACCGAGTGTTTATGTCACATTCATCTGTCGTTGTCATTTGTATCTATGTCAACACCAATATCATCTGTCGTTGTCATTTGTATCTATGTCAACACCCATATCATCTGTTCATTTGTATCTAGGCCAACACCAATGTCATCTGTCGTTGTCATTTGTATCTAGTATCATCTGTCGTTGTCATTTGTATCTATGTCAACACCCATATCATCTGTCGTTGTCATTTGTATCTATGTCAACACCAATGTCATCTGTCGTTGTCATTCGTAATGAATATGTCACAAATATGAAACACTGGATGTCATTTGCTTTAATAATGCAGCATATCACATCACTGTCGTTGAGTGAGTAAGTGAGTTCAATTTAAAGTCAGCATCGGCAATTTAAAGTCATTTTTCAGCCATATCGTGACTATAAATGTTGTATACCAAAACTAAACTTAGGCAATATAAATATCTGTCAGCGAGGTCCAGTAAATATCTAGATTATCACAGACGTAAACTTAAAACTAAACTAACGAGCAAAAGAAAGTACACAGGTGTAATTGTTGTTGCAATCCCAAATCGGGGTTCTAACTAATAAAATTATTGAAAAACATTGATTGTATAGAACGCAACCATCATGTTTCATTTGCCAAAATGCAACCAAAAACATTTGTACGTGTTTTGCACGAATTTTGCAAAATTGTGATTATTGTCCCATGCAACAGCACTTTCCTGACAGAGCACTTTCCTGACATTGGGTTGCACAAGACAAACCATAATTCGGCTGTTTAACCGTTGTAGTACGACAGGTCAGACATGTGATAGAAGTGGACGTTCCAGAGTCACAAGACCCCAAGAGGATCGCTATCTGCGGGTTATTCACCTACGCAACTGGATGTTGACGGTGACGTCATCAGCAGCCACATCATTGGGTCATCGCGTAAGCCGATTCACAGTGACAAGACGACTTCGTCCTGCTGGCATGTATGGGCCTACCGACAGCTGCGTGGAATGGCCTTGACCTTCCAGCATCGTAGGAACCGTCTGCAGTGGTCATCACTACATCGCTGTTTATTGTTACAATGTCATTTTGCTGATAAAACACGTGTATTGCAGTGTGCTTCAACATAAATTTTCCATTTCATCAAAAGGTTTTGTTATTTTTATCTTATTAGAAGAAACACAACCTGTGTACTTTCTTTGCACATCAGTTTAGTATGTCATCATAAAACAGTATTTCTACAGAATAATACAATATAAAATGGGCTTTAGATCGCCAACAACTGAATGTAGAATACCATACTAGGGACCATGGGGACTTAAAAGTACTCGGGCTACATGCATGGACCCTAGCTGGATCTACAACATCCCTTCAGTCGCTGGCAATATTGAGAATTGTAGCCAAAATTAAAATGACAAATATTCTACCTTTAAAACAATATCACATCAGTGTTTTAAAAGCACCATCGAAGGTATGGACGTTTCTGTTATTTTCTTACAATTGGCAAACATGTCGTGGGGGCGTTGGGCTAGCCTAGTGGTTAAAGCGTTCGCTCGTCACGCCTGAGACCGGGTTCGATTCCCACCTGGGTACAAAGTGTGAAACCCATTTCTGGTGTCCCTCCTCGTGATATTGCTGGAACATTGCTAAAAGCGGTGTAAAACCATTCTCACTCACTCACTCATTCACTCAAACATATCGTGATTATTACAAATTTTCAATTACTATGATCATCTTAACGTTTCAAGTAAATTAAAGGCACAATGTCACACATTTTCGACTATATTTTGGCCTGTATTATATACATTGGGGGATATGTACTCACTTTAGCTTCCTATTGATGCAATAAAAGACTTATCATCCCTTACGACTTGCCTGAAACAGCTTCCGAACATAACACTTGCCATATATGGAATGTAAACGATTGTTCCATACATCGAAAAAGTCGCACGCTGTGTTGTCGGTGTTTGCCGAACTGGCCTCAATCACAAGTTGCGTTATAGGATATTCGTAAAAGAGCGTTCCAAGGACATAACTCTATGGGGTTCGCTTGAAATAATATTCGGCCGGTAGATGGCGCGAGAGTGCATTTAATGCAACGCTGCATTAATTCATTCGAACATTTTAACATAATATTGTAATGTAAATACGAATTTTTAAAAATCTCAATCTATACCCAAAAATATACTGAACATCATTGAACACGCACCACTTATAAAAGTTCACATTATTAAAAGCACGTGTAAGGAATTGATATGTTTTGAGTGGATAATAACAGATAAACGACTGACAAAAACAACAACACAGACAAGACGCTCATTCATTGAAATGTTCCACAGTCAGAAAGGATGAAACACACGTGGGGTCAAATCGAAAAGTCAATATCGCGTGTGACCGCCATTTCCATTGGCACATGCAGTTCAACGTCTCCTCATTGAGTCAATAAGCGTCCGAATAGAGTTCTTGAGGATGGCATTCCACTTCTGCAGAATTGCAGCCTCAAGTTCCCGGATGTTTCGCATCTGTTGTCGCCGCGAAGGACTTGGGGATCTGGCGACTGTGCTGGCCAATGAATAACCTGGATGTGTTGCTGGGCCAGATACTGCATGGAAAGTCTTGTTGTGTGTGCCCGTGCGTTGTCCTGTTGAAAAGTATGGACATCTTGGTGGTGATTGAAGACAGATACGATGTGATTCTGAAGAATCTGCTCACGGTAATAAAGGGCATTAACTCTCCCTTGACAGACATGAAGGCAGTCCTGTGATTGTAATTTATTCCACCCCAGACCATGTCACTCCCACCACCCAAAGGTCTGTCTGAACCACAAACTCATCAGGATAACGTTCACCACGTCTACACTAACACGTTATCGGCCATCAGCATGTGACTCGTCAGTGACTACCACACCATGCCATTGTTGTAACCTTAAATGCCTGCTAGCCCATTGTATACGCTCATTACGGTGTCTGTCAGTCAGAATTGGTCCAACGTAAGGACGTCGAGCATGGATCGCTGTAGCGTGTAGACGGCGTCGCATGGAGTCAGTGCTGATGACCCCCACGTCAACCTTGAACTAGTGCAGCAGTCCTGGCAGCCGGCAGTGTTCAATCACTGATATGGACAAGGTCAATATGGCGATCCTGATGGAGCGTCGTAACACGTTGTTGCCAAGGTCACTGAAAGTCACGGGTGCTGCCTGTCTACTGATGGTGGAGTGGCCAAGTCCAAGTTGTCGAGCAATATCCCTGCTGCTGGTGCCAACCTGAATCATGCCTAGTGCACGTTCTCTTTCGTGAGGTGTTAACCTCGGCATCTCTGTCCTCGTTTCACAATCGTTAGTGAAGCAATGGGAATCGGTTCTCATACACCTGCTTTTAATGTCAACGTCAGTATGATTTCAGAATGAAATTCGCCCTTTTTTCATGGCGTGGCTGCATGTTGATGCATTTTGGAATTAAGAGTCATACTATGGACAGGAATTTGTTTCTAAAGCATATTTTCAACTGGACATGCCCTTCGACTTCATGTTAGTTATATTTATTGATCATTGTCATGCTGAACTCCATCTTGATGAAAATATGGACAATTTTAGACTGGTGCGTTTTCACTGATGTTCAGTATATATCTGTTGAACTGGAAACAATCTAGTGTTATACCTGAATATAATGCATATTATTGTTATTATTGTCTTTGTTGTTTTCCCACAGATCAATCGGTTTTTCTACCACTTGAATTGGAAATTAGTGGAATCCTTTAACATACAAAACTCACTACTGTGACATATTGTTTTATGTTTATATTCACTTGCTGGAATAGGTGTAGAATTGCAATCTCTACTAGTGGGAACAGATTTGAGCTTCTACTGGTAGGGACTCCGATCGCAATCTCTACCAGATCGCAATCTCTACCCTGACATATATGACATATATAACACAATCTGTTATTTACCATTCTTTACCATTTACTCATGCTTAAGTAAGATTTTTCTGTCTAAAGAGAACAACAAAATCGGGCAGGGTTTCCTGGCAGTCTTTCTATTTTCACTGCGGGTAATCACCTCATCAATATCAGTTTCTGATACCTGACGGAACGGATTCGTCGCCAGTAGTGTGATCGATAGATAGAAATCCTTGGTTGGTATCTTTCATAGACGATTGCCTTTCAGTCGTACCTCATAATCCGTACCTTCAATTTGAACGAAGTACTCCGTTTCATGTTTTCCAAAGTCAATTACTGCATTAACGACTCCAGAACCTCTGTCATCAATTCTTACAGAATCACCAATTTTGAGAATGGGCCAGCCACGTTTGTTTACAAACAATGTAAACTCGCGACGAGGTCATCAATGAAAAAAATAACGTTTTAGGATTCGCATGGCGTGTATAGAGTTTTGTGAAAGTAGTTGGTGGATTGACCTAATTTGCATAGTTATCAGATTTGGATACCAAGTTTATCAGATTGCTTTATTGCACCGATAACACCCTCCATTATATGATAATGTATATTATCATCACCTGCTGCAGTACCATGAACTTGTTCGAGAGCTGCATGTAACTCATGCAACTTCATTGTAATCTTCAACGTTATTGGAAACAAAATGAATTTTTGTATTTTCCTATTGTTTCTGATATCTCTGAAACTCAGGAACATAATTTGTCGATGATGAATGTTTGGCAACAGTCTCGCTAAGTCTTTTTTTGCAATTGTAGATTTGTCAGTTATTAAATCATCACCATCTTTTAGATTGTGAACAGCAGATTTTGAACCTTTGTTTTATATTCTCTGAACCATGTTCCATACCTTAGTCATTGCCGTGCGTGAATTTATTTATGAGACTTATTTCCTCCAAGTCAAGTCAAGTCAAAGTGTTTATTGTATTTAAGGCCTCCGGTCCACTACAAGGAGAATACATGGTATACATATATAAATACACACAATAATACAAGGATGGAAGGAATAAAGTTAATCAATGCTTAACAGTTCATTTCTTAAAGACAAAGCATGTTTTACATATAAGGCAAGTTGGAGAATAACGTTTTCATTATTTGAGGATAAACTGGACACAAAGGCAGTTTTGGGATATTTTGACTGATATTGCACTGGTATATATTTGTTTTTAAGACCAACATAAAATGGACAGAAAAATGTAAAATGGATTTTATTTTCAATGGCTGAATGATATAAAGGACATAATCTTAAACATTTCTCTATTGATAATCTTCTACCCTTATTTACAAATGGGTGAGATTTTTGGATGTTAGCACAGATAAGTATTTTTCTGGTTGAATGAGACTCTTGAAGAATCTATATAGATCATAACGTGAACTTGTTTCTAATGTGAAATGCCATTCTTGATGATACATGTTGATTGATTGTTCTCGAAATAGGGGAACATTGCCAACTGTTTGATTTAACCAGACCAACCCAAAACCGTGAGAAAATAAAAGGTTTCTTATATGTGACGCCCATGTTGTTTTACCAATATTATCTAAATTGAGAAGCATATTATAAGCTTATTTTGGAATTCGTTGTTCGTGCATTCCGAGAATCTTAAACCAATACTTTAAGCATATTATTTGTGAGTTGATAAAAAGAGGGTATCTACCTCGCTCGCCATATATCATGCAATTTGGCGTTGATTTACCAACGGATAAAACTCTTTTACAAGCTGAAAGATGCAATTTCTCAATACAATCATGTTTTTGGAACCCCCAAATGTCTGAGGCATATAGCATTATGGGTTGAATTTGAGAATCAAACAATTTAAAGTATATACTATGTATTTAAACGCCTAAGTTCTGAGATACAGCCATGATGTTGATTAATGCTTTCTTGGCTCGTGGTATCAAATCAGTAACACTTTTCTTGAAATTCATTGTATGAGTGAACAGTACACCAAGATAAGTATAGTGATTAGCAATAGTAATCAACTTTCCATTTAGGGACCATTTCTCATTTTTTGCAACAGGGCCTCCTCTTCTAAAAATGACAACATTTGTTTTGTCCAAATTAACTGACAGTTTCCAATCATACGCATAACGTTCTAGGATGTTAAGTTGATTAGTAGTCCAACAATAGTATCTGATACTAGGATAACGTCATCGGCAAATAGCAAAATTAATATCGTCGTTCGTTGTGTTTGAAGGTACGACGTGCTTTCGCTTTGAGTATTTTAAATTCATTTAAGTTATGGACAGTTGGATGGTGGCGGAAATAATGTTCTACCTTTTACCTCGCTTTTCTGGCTCGCCTACAATCTGTATTGAACCATGGTTTCCGTACATGTGGAGTCGTAGAGGACTTTGGTATACACTCATCAGCTATTTCCTTTATAACGTCAGAAAATATCTGAATGGGATCAGCTATATCACTGAAACATTCGGGTTTTAGTTTAATTGTGTATAAAGAAATAAGGACCAGTCTGCCTTGGAAAAATTCCATCTTGTAAGATGGAGAATCAGATGGATGAATTTCTGATAGTATCGTTGGAAAGTGGTCACTTCCACAGACGGGGTCGGGTG
This sequence comes from Haliotis rubra, assembly GCF_003918875.1. Classification (NCBI taxonomy): domain Eukaryota; kingdom Metazoa; phylum Mollusca; class Gastropoda; order Lepetellida; family Haliotidae; genus Haliotis; species Haliotis rubra. The sequence continues at coordinate 31,387 of NW_025765635.1, read as the reverse complement.
GTCAGGCTCGCTGACTTGGTTGACACATGTCATCGGTTCCCAATTGCGGATATCGATGATCATGCTGTTGATCACTGGATTGTCTGGTCCAGACTCGATTATTTAAAGACCGCCGCCATATGGCTGGAATATTGCTGAGTGCTGCGTAAAACTGAGCTCACTCACTCACTCACATCCACAGAGGTCATTGTTGACTGACCTAACAAATTCATTGAGGAGGTTAGAGTTTGCAAGAGACACTGACTGACTGAGTTTGGTTTTACGCCGCTTTTAGCAATATTCCAGCAACATCACGGCGGGGGGACACCAGAAATGGGCTTCACACATTGTACCCATGTGGGGATTCGAACCCGGGTCTTTGGCGTGACGAGCCAACGCTTTAACCACTAGGCTACCCCACCGCCCTGCAAGAGACAAATCCAGAGAAGAGTAGGTGCCAGTTGCAGGATGCAGATAAGTGCTTGAGTCATCATTGCATATACACAAGTCATTATTGGAGATAAAATCTTCCAGTATTTTACCTTTAGGGTTAGTGTTTGTACCACCCAAGAGTCGGTTATGACCATTGTGATCACCCATTATAATATATGCAAGGTTTCGGAAGTTGATAATAGAGAGCTTGAAGATCAGACTGCTGGAGCGTTGAAGAAGGCAGAATATACAGAGAGCATAACGCAAAGGTAACGTGAAGAGTGGAGATAAGTCGTGAGTGTTACAGGACCATGGATAACATCATGTTTAACGAGGCTTAAAGATCCTCCAGTGGCTCTGTCACCCGGAGGTGAAAAAATAATTATATGCATCGAACTGACGTAAATTAAAAGTATCTGTCTGTTTTGATAGGTTTCCTGAAGATAGAATGCTGAAGGTGTAAAATCTTGGACTAATAGCCGTAATTCATCAAAATTAACCTTTAGTCCTGTACAATTCAACTCTCTTTTAGGTGGGTTGTTTGGGGATCTACCCTGCTCTTATGAGGGCGACAAGTTATGTGCCCTTGGATGGATGTTATCAGACACATCCATATCCTCTAGTGACCCAAACGTATTGAATAGTTTTATCTTATCTGATCCTTTGGGGGCTAGATTTGGTTTTGAAGTTTCTGTTCTTGATTTGATTTTGGTCTTTCTGGTTTGTTTCTCATTTCTTTCAGGTTGAGAACGAGCTTGTGGAATAGGAGATGATTGTTCCTGAGAGGTTCTGCTGTTCAGGAAGTAATTTCGACGTCTGAGTGGATTGATCAGGAGAAAAGAGTGTAGGAGTTTCAGAGTTGACCCATGTCAAATCTGTTTGACAGGAGTTTGAGGAAGTAATTATACTGATTGGTGAAGTACATTCCTTAGGGATTTGTGTCCTGCCGATGGGGGCATATGTTTAATTTTATTCAGTAGACTGAACAAACATTTTTGCTATAGCAAAGATGATATTTCTGGTAATTTTAATTCTATTAATTTCCATCTGCTTTTTCCACATAGGACAATCTTTATAAAAGGACGAATGACTTCCGTGACTATTCTCACAATCTTCTGTTATATGCGTATTCTCAGAACAGTGAGCACATGTAACAGACAATGTGCAATTATTCACACCATATCCGTACTTCTGGCATTTAAAACACCGCAGAGGACTGGGGATGTACACATCAGCGGTCACATTGCAGGAACCTGCCTTGATTGATCTTGGAGGAATTGGCGCTGAAAACGAAAAGAAATAAGTGTTTGTTGGTACAGTTTCATTGTTTTAGCGGGTTGTAAATCTTCTGCCATGTAACACCCTTGGTCTTTCATCACAGATACGATATCAACCTCCGCCATAACTGCAAAGAGACGATCTCGGTCTCGTACAATACCTTTGCTGGTGTTCAGGGTTCTATGAGTGAGTGAGTGAGTGAGTGAGTTTAGTTTTACGCCGCACTCAGCAATATCCCAGCTATATGGCGGCGGTCTGTTAATAATCGAGTCTGGACCAGACAATCCAGTGATCAACAGCATGAGCATCGATCTGCGCAATTGGGAACCGATGACAAGTGTCAACCAAGTCAGCGAGACTGACCACCCAATCCCGTGAGTCGCCTCTTACGACAAGCATAGTCGCCTTTTATGGCAAGCACATGGGTTGCTGAAGACCTATTCTACCCCGGATCTTCAGGTTTCTATGAGCAGAGACCATAACGGGAACTCCAAAAAACATATCTGTTGATAGCAGGTTGGTTGCTTGCTGTTTCCTGTTGCATTCAATTAACAGTGATCATGAACGCAAGCGACTAACGTTTTTTAACTTCTCCTGCTATTCCGCAGACACCTTTAGAAATCGCAAAAGGATTCAGTTTTAAGGGAGTCTTATCCAAAGTCTCAATGATCAAGAAGCGTGGCCAGTAATCCACGTTATGGAGGGTCGTTGTTCACCATGATTGTTAAAAGGACATTTGGTTTTCTTGGAGTGGGTATCGTAAGCCATGGTAAGTATATATTGCTTCATCATCAGAGCTCATCTCCCACCCAACCCCCCAACCCCAACCCCAACCCCAACCCCCGCACACACACGGAGTATCACAAGGACAATGCTTGTCATCCCTTTAAGTCGTGACTATGACACTACGACAGACGAGGAACCGACAGGTCTCCCGGAATAGATTTTGAGATGTCCCCCGCCATGACTGGCTGTTCCGTTTCAGCGGTTTCACCCCGCCGCGACAGATAACAACTTTTGCGTTTTCAATGATGATTGTTTCTTAAACAACTTTTTTGGTGGAGTCCGGAAAATTTTCAAATATATGAAAGCTGTTGGGTATTAGAAAATGATAAACATGTGTACTATTTATCTTTATGTGGCAATTTTGTACAATGATAAAATTTGCAATTCATCGGCCCGTTTCTGACTCAAACGGACTGTACTTAAGACAACACCCATATCATATGTCGTTTGTCATTCATAATTGATACAAATATGAAACACTGGACGTTTTCTGAATAATGCAACGTCTTGCAGTAGTGTTTGGCAGCACCAGCAAAGGTATGGACGTTTTTTTCACTTGGATATATGGCAACCATGTCATTATCATTAGAAACTTTCACTACTATGAATACTGAAGAATGAAGACAATTTTTTATGGATATACAACTTCTATATTTTGTATAAGCGACGTTTCGAAATAATGTCATTGTCAAGCAAGTGGTACATGAGAAGTAATGATTCCCTACTAGCTGCCAATCAACATCATTTATCTCTTACGTATACAGCCATTTACATCTTCTCTACTGGCTTCCAATCAACGTACCTCTTCTAGTGTACAAACAACTCATTTTCGTCTCATCCATTATCCTAACACCTCATGTATATATCACCCAAAATTACTTCTCTTGTACCACTTGCTTGACAATGACATTAAAATGTATGTCGAAACGTCTTCTATACAGAATAAAGAAGTCGTATATCCTGACATGTAAGTCCAGAGCCAATCTAGAAGTGAGTACTAGTTAGCTTTACGCCGCTTTCAGCAATATTCCTATCAATAAGACGTCAGGGGACACCAGAAATGGGCTTTACACATTGGGCCCATGTGGGGAAACGAACCCGGGTCTTCAGGCGTGACGATCAAATATTTTAACCACTAGGCTACCCCACCGCCTCTCCAGAGAGCTAGAATGTGCACATTAAAATGCTGTAGAAGGTGTCCTGGTGTTGAATGTAATCCTCCAAATACACTGTATGGCGATACTGTATGGTGAATGTGGACAGAGAAAAATTAGTTATGATAACACATTGCGTAAGAAGGTAGATTGCTTAAAAGATTGTGAAGTCTGATATTTCTGTATGAAAAATACAGTGCATACGGTATTAAATCGTAACTTTATTTGTGTGGCTTTAATTATACTTAGGAAACGAGGAAGTACACGTGTTCCCCTATTCCCAGCTTTTCACCCATAATGCAATACGAAGCATGCACAAATCATGGAAAAGGTCCTGGAGAACACGTGGACATTCATGTATTCCTTTATACGTTGCCATCTGTATATTCCATCACAAGGGGTCAGTATTTCAATGTCAAAGCAATGAAGGATCGTTTTACTATTGTAAATAATCATTTAATTATTGCATTTTAAAAAGATATATAACTATTTCATAAAATGGAATTGATATGTTTTGCAAATAGGTAAACATAAGGAAGAGAACTGTTATGGATGTCAACTTGTGAATAACCAACGTTTCGGAATATATCCTTACTCCTTAATCAGGTGAAGGAATGGCATGAGACTGATAGCATATATATGTACATGTAAGAACAACAAAAGTAATGAGACAACAAAGATGCAGGCAAAAAATGGAACAAATGGAAGCCAGCACCTACCCGTTAATCAGCGCTGAATGAACTGTTAAGCCTCTAACTACTTTGGTTGCTAATTTATTTTGCCAATAATAAATTATCATTTATCTATTCACAAAACATATAAAAAAATCAACTGTATTTCTTTTTAAAGCTCTGTGATTAAATGATTAACATTAGTAAAATGGTCCTTTACTGTTTTGACATTGAATTATTTATCCCTTGTGATGGGTAAATCAATACAGTCAAGCAGGACATGCTTGACCGTGATTCTTTCACCACGTGGGATACAAAACGGACGATCATCACCTTTCAACAGGTATTCATGGGTGTATCTAGTATGGCCAACATGACATCGTCGCATGATGCCCTCAAGTAGGGGTAACCAATATTGGGTTTTATTGCATGTAATTTATTCATACCTACTTGAGTGTCCCACTTCCTCTGCATCAGATCACGGATTTTAGATCTAATGGTAAGCTTTGTAATCGGAGTATTGAATGAGAATTGGTGTTACAGATTTATTGAGTGCTGCTTTGGCAGCAAGATCAACCATTGTGTTACCAGAAATTCCAATATGGCTGGGTAACCAACAGAGGACGATGCCATATTGGCCATTTAAAAGGACATTATATGATTTAATAACTTCTAATAAAAGTGGATGTTTACAAGATAGGTTTTAATAGCCTGACTCACGAAAGAGAGATTCAGAAAAGATTATATATTGTTCATATGTAGTGTGTTTTTAAATATATTTAAGAACCTTTTAATACGGTGTTTGCTTCTGCTGAAAAAGTGGAGCTGTTATCCAGTATTCAAGACGATACTGTTCTGGATTTAATAACAGTGACACAAGCCACTGTGCCACCAACCTTGCATCCATCTGTAAATAAGGATTTGTATGCATTATATATATTTCTTAATTGATATACATTCATTTCTATACTGAAATTCATTTGTTTCTGACTTTTTACATGTGGCCAAAGTACGGACAACGTGCGGCCTTACTAATTGCCAAGGAGGAGAATAAAGCAGGTGGGAAGAAGATATATTATACCTGCTCAATGCCAGTATCAGAAAGGAAAGGTGGCTGAATAAGAGTTATCTTTTGTTGTACAGATCCTCCAAGAGGGGATTAAAGACACAGTTATATGCGGGGTTGGACTCATTAGAATATCTTTGAGTCAGATACTGTAAAGATAATTTTGTCTACGGCTTTGTCTAAGAGATGGTTCATCGGCTTTCAACAGGAGAAGTTCTAAATGATCCAAGACAAAGTCATAGACTTTGGTGGTGGATAGATTCAAGTAGTTTGATGTTGTTTTTACAGGCTCCACCATATATGATGGAGCCGTAGTCAATCTGTATAAATGAAGGAGGGTAGCTTGAGCTCCTCCCCAGTTTGAATTGGAAACAACTTTTAACAAGTCGAGTGCCTTTAGGCATTTATTTTTAGGTATTTGATATGCGGCAGAAACGTTAAATGAGAGTTTTGGGTTGCTTTTACAGGCTTTAAGGGTCTAATAAATCACTTGGAAAATGTCCAGGTTTAACTGTTCACAAAATTTAAAGTTCATAATGATTAACCTGTTCTCTATCAGTCCATTGTTTGGTTCATCAGATTAAACTTCAAAATGTCACAGTGACCTTTAGCGTTCACAATTACAAATTACTGTTCAATGTGTCCGACAATGTAGTCATCGAGTTTTGAGGGTGTTTTCCTCATTCTCACTGATCTGTGTGATGAGTTAATAATTTGTGGTACACCAGAATTTCCAGTTTTCTTTGGTTCGCTTGACGCTGATTGATTAAATTTCAGAGGTTTCTGATCTGCCAAAAGTTCACATTCTGCTCCATAGATACAAGCATGAAATCTCTCAAAAGCCCAAACTCTTTTTCTGTTTGTGAGTATCTCCGTTCAACGTGTGTTAAACTTCTGCTTGCGAACGAGAGTAATCATCTCCTTGCAGCTGTACTAGAACTGCTCCTAGACCAACAGGACTCGCATCTGCGATTGCTTGTCGAAATATGCCGAAGTCTCGCACTTCCTTGGCTTGGAAGACTTCTTCCTGTTTAGGTCCCCATACAAATGGTTCATCATTCCTGGTTAGTCACCGTAGTGGTTCAGAAACTGTCACAAGATTCTTGGTGTATCTTGCTGTGAAGTTTACTTGTCCTAGAAAACTTCTCACTTCACTCGTATATTCAGGTGCTCTGGCTACCTGTGCTGCTTTTATCTGCAGGTCTGTATCTACTCCTTGATCTGACAGTACATGTCCCATGAACTCAAGCTTCTTCATGTTGAATCGACACTTGTCCGGGTTCAGACTCATCCCTCGGTCTCGTATTACATCCAATACTTGTCTCAGTCCTTTGTCATGTTCCTCTACTGTTGCTCCATGCACGATGATGTCGTCAAGTGTGTTGTGTGCTCCGTCACAGTTCTGTAATAGTTGCTGTAAGACATTTTGGTGCATTTCAGGTGCCAAACATCAAACATTTGTAACGATACAGTCCTGTGTGAGTGATGATTTAATGTCTCTCGCATCATCTGACAATTTTATTTGATGGTAAGCCCACTTGATGTCAAGCTTGCTGAAGATTTTACTCTGGTTGAAATCTTGTAGAACTTCGCCGATAGTTGGAATCGCTCTTCTGGCTCTTCTCACAGATTCGTTTGCCAATCTCATGTCAACACACAGTCTAATGTCATATTCACATTTCGTCACGATGACAACAGGTGATACTGAAGAGCGTGGCCCTTCAACCTTTTCGATAATGTCCAACTCTTCTAATTCATCCAGTTTCTTGCTTAATCTGTCACGCAGATGATATGGAATATGTAGCAAAGGTTGTGCAAAAAGGTTGATGGAATGTAAGGTTGAAAGTTGTTCAGCTTACCAAATCAATATCAAGCAATATCTGTAACCTTTCTTGATTTTGTCTGTTGTATCGGATGTGCTGGCAGCGTTCACATTTGGTCCCAACTTCAATACACCTAGCTGTATAGCTGTCTTTCTTCCCAAGAAATGTGGTCCCTTTCGTCCCATCACTGTAAACTCGACTTACTCAAATTCCCTAACACTTCACTGCACATGTAAATGTTCCTGCCACTTGTAGAGATGTTGTAGATCCATATAGATAAATGTCCTTTGTTTCTTTCTTTGATGAGCAGTTTATCCCAATAGCTTTCAAATGTTCCCATGTATTTCTGTCAATGATATTACAAGTTATAACTGAATCAATGAGCATCTTCAGTAGCACTCCACCAGCAACTACAGCAACTCCCCTTCATAATCTTCTGAATCACAAGGAACTCTCACTTTCTTCTCTTTCTGTGTCAACTTGATTAACTGATTTCTTGTGATTGCAGGTTCTGTGATAATTTCATCTGTGATCATCGACTGATTTAGTTTTGCAGCAGTCCTCTTACACTTTCTGTATTTTCTTCTTCTGGCAGGGCATTTTGAGCCTTAATGCATATGACCTTATAATCCACAACAATAGCATCTGACCTTCGTCTGAGACTGACCTGTTTTGAATTTCCCCTTGAATGCTTGCGTCACGAACTGATCCATAGTCCATCTCTTCGGAGACTTCTCATATTACGAAACGTGTCTCTTATCAGGAATGTTCAATGACGGTGTGAAATACTGATTTAACGCTGTAACACACTTCTTGTAACAATCATCTTGCCCAGTAATGTGAAATAAATGTCCTGCACACGCATACCTGCTTTATGCAACAACAACGCTTTCATCTGTTCCAGTTTCTCGACCCCATTTAAAGTAGCGAAAAGTTTGAAAGCGCGCAGTCATTGTTTTCAACGAGGCACTGCTCCACTCGCATCTCAGCAGTCAAAGTGAGGTAAATCTCTAAGAGAAGCCATGACCTTCTGTTCAATCTAAGTTTTCTCTGTCGCCAAATGTCGCTTATGATATGTCTATATTTAGCTAACAGATTGATCTTCATTAGTGATCAAATACACAACCATGCTTCGGTAGTCACTGAGTATATTCCCAACATGCATCTGATACAGGAGGTGGTCGGTACTCGCCAGGGAGTAATCATTGCAACAATAGTTAGAACAGTTAATACTAAAAATGTATTATTGTTTTTAGCTTTACCACTGAATGTTATCTGCTACTGAGACACAACTCCCCATGCTTCAGATACAACGCCGGCACTGACCATGCTGCTTCTCTTGTTCCTGGTGGTGAATGTCGTTGCTTCACAACATGCACACAATAACCACATACATCTGTGGGTTAAAACCTCTGGTCAGCAGAACAAACAAATCCAGTTTAAACGGATTTCCAACAATCACGTAGTAACATGTTTGGCAAAGGATAGTGAGGATATCGCTGTGTGTCTTCACAGGAATGAACCTGATCATAAAGCTACAACCAAGGCAACTGCGAACGTGACACCGACTAAAACACATACAGAACAATGCCAATGCAGAATTGAGTACTCACTTGGATGTGATGTGGCAATATTTGTCCAAGCGTATGAAGAAGGATTTGAAGGACTATCTACTCTGGATATCACCCAACGTAGATTCGCAAAGACAATCGATATTGAGGTTCCTGAATGCGAATGGTGGACTGTGGATTCCAAATCGTGTCAAATTATCTGTTATACTGAAGACGACGTCATGAAGGTAGACATGTATTGTCTTAGTACTGGTACTCGATATGTGTCTTCACAGGAATGATCTTGATATTAATGCTGTAACTAAGGCAACCGCAAACGTGACACCGACTAAAGCAGAAACAGGGCAATGCCAATGCAAAATTGAGTACTCACTTGGATGTGATGTGGCAATATTTGTCCAAGAGTATGAAGAAGGATTTGAAGGACTATCTACTCTGGATATCACCCAACGTAAATTCGCAAAGACAATCGATATTGAGGTTCCTGAATGTGACTGGTGGACTGTGGATTCCAAATCGTGTCAAATTATCTGTTATACTGAAGACGACGTCATGAAGGTAGACATGTATTGTCTTAGTACTGGTAAATTTCTCTTCACGATATTTGAGGCCTCCTCGGAAGTGTACATTTCTCATTATGATAGGAATACAAAGCACCTTTATTATTTTATTAAGAAAAGGACATGGCAGCTGATTGTAGTTAATGTACAAAATTTCAAACATTCAGTTATCGCAGAAAACTTGGACTTTGTTGGTGACGCATCACAAATATCAGGTGAAGGAGAATCTCGCATGATAGTATGGTGCAGTGACAGAACTGGGGATACCGGTGAGTTTAATTATGTTATCTACAACATGTCTGAGAAAGTCAAACCGCGACACTTTACAAAGATTTCCGATTTTATCTATATATTCTTTTGCTATTGTAAATGGGTCAATGTTTATTGAGGGTGGGGAAGGTACACACTTCGTTCCTGACTTAGCCACTGGGGTGACACGAGTACTCAAACAGTGTGGACAAGATGAAGATGATTTTGAAAACTTTGGTTCTTTTGGGCCATTTCTGTACATGACGTGTGTGGACGATGACGACAATGGCCATTTCTATGTTGTGGATGCTAATGGAAGCACTGTAGTCTCAATTCTTGATCATATTACATGGGTTGAATTATCAGTTGGATAATACTTCCTTTCGCAGAAGTGTCAATTCGACGTCAAGTATTTTTTTTCTTTATGTATTATTGTATCATAGTACTGAGACTAAATTAAAATTCTATTCTCTATGATTACTACGGCAGAATGCGGTATTTACCACGACCTGATGAAAAAGACCAAACTGATTTTCCCATGGTCAGTCTGATGGTAAATGTTCAATCTGAAATGTACCCCTCGGCACAATTGCTTTCTCCGGGCCTCTTCAAGGTATTTGTTCATGGGTCCCTTCAAAAATAGTCGTTCGAACTGAAATATTTGGTTTTTGTTGTATTCCCATGACACACTAAGCAAAATAGCCGCAACATCATGGAGTTCTGCAAACAATCTAGTGTGAACAACAAAGACCGTTGATTGATCTCCTGTGTAATGATACACACTACCTGGGTAAGATGACATTAACTCGTCGGTCTTTAGCATTTGGTTGCCTCTGATGGACGCCCTAAATTGTGGAGGTATTTATTAAACTGGATTCTCTGCATGAGTCAGTGAGTAAAAGGGTTAGCCAACTCCTTTGTGCTCTTTAGAATGCATTTTATGGAAACATCAAGAGCTGAATTTGCTTCTGTGTCAGGATGTAAATACGTGTTGGAACTGCCCTTATAAATGCAAAAAATGCAACTCCTCCAGTAGTTTAACTCTTGTGTGTGTAGTTCTACCACCCCAATGTGGGTTGTGGCCATTCAAATCACCCATGATTACACAGGGTTTAGGCAGTTGATCATAAAGAGCTTGCAGATCAGCTAGCTGAACAGCTGATGAAGGTGGAATGTACAATGATCACAGCGTAAATGCAATTTCCAAGTAGGACATTCTTTGGACGAGGAAGGGTGGCTACCTAAGCAGTTGATACAGGAATGAAGCTTGTTACATGATTTGCCATCCTCGCAATAACCAGCTTTAACTGATTCTTGACGAGCTTGTATACTTTTGTTTTCCTTGTATCCAAGTCAACACCGGTATCATCTGTCGTCATTCATTCATTATGAATGCAAATGTAAAACACTGAAGACGTGTTTCTACACTGCAACATCTTCTACAAGTCCCTGTCAGCACCACCGAAGGTATGGACGTTTCATTCTCAGTATAGTAATCATTTCAATATTATTACAAACTAGCACTTCATTGGAATGCCTTAATGTTACATTTTCATGTTGATAATAGTGAAACGTTATTCTGGGAACACGTTCGTTCAAGAAAGTAATGTTAGGAATAAAGGAAATGTTTGAATGTGTCAGTAATCGTTACTATAAACATTCTTCAAATGTTTGACTAAATCTTTCCTATGCTTTCAGATGTTTCTTAGATTTAAAGTTTAAATGAGTTCAGACAGCTGGATTCTGCGCATATAAATGACCTGATGTTAAACACAATACTCCAGATGTGATCTTGTATGATGAATGTTGACACTTTTTCCTAAAAACTTGGACTCAGTACTGTTTGAAGGTAATTCTTTAGACTAAACGCTAATGATACACTCAGAAGCGATCACTGACCTCTGATACTGTGGTTACAGGATAGTTCGGCGCTTCTTGTTTGAAGATACCTCCGTCCAAAGGCAGTCACATGTCTAAGGCAGTACTGAAACCAAGCTGTATGAGCAAAAATACATTGTATATTACCATCTGAGTGCCGTCAGCCATTGATTTAACCGTTTCGTAAATACAATCAAAGGTTATTTCTAGATACATGTGTTCAAAGAAAACAGCCACGTCTAAAATGGTCCTGAAACCAACTCGCACCATTGCAGAACAGGTATACACTATTATTGGGTTCCAAATTGGGGAATTAATGGCCAATGAAATTGGAAAATCCAGTCTATAGCCGTTTCACTCCCTTATGAAAACTACCTGAGACCCATTCTCTCTATTCGTTATATCAACTTTTTTCCTATTTCGTATGAGAATCTCAACTGGCGAATCAACGCACGAATTAATCTGTTGTTCCTTTCATTAATACTGTGAGGATTTTGCAATGATGGGTGAATATTATGTTATATAAACAACGAAGGGTTCAGAGTTCCCTTTCTCCGGAACGTGCGTTAATTAAGGGATTCTGTTATTGAAGTGTACGTAATTACAACCAGTATTGTATTGCAGTTTCCATTACACGTTACTATATACATATGAATCTTGCTAAGTGCGGCGTAAATCTACACTCACTGACACACTACTATATACATATATACAAAGGCATCCGTCATCATTTACATACAAGATCACTTCAGGAGTATTACATTTAACACCAGGTCATTTAAAAGTGCATACTGGTCCAATTATCACGGGTGGAGAGGTAGCCTAGTGGTTAAAGAGTTCACTCGTTATGCCGAAAACTCGGGTTCGATTCCCCAAATTGGTACAAAATTTGTGAAACCCATTTCTGGTGTCCCTTGCCGTGATATTGCTAGGATATTGCTAAAAGCGGCGTAAAACCGAACTCATTCACTGCAATTAACAGTTTTCTTGGATGGATATTTTAGAAGTTGAGTTGATGAAGAATATTGACAATTATTATGGATATACAACTTCTTTTATTCTGTTGAGGCGACGTTTCAACATAGATTCTAATGTCATCATTTGCTTGACAACGACATTAGAACCTATGTCGAAACGTTGCCTCCACAGAATAAAAGAAGTTGTATATCCATAATAATTGTCATTATTCTGCAATTAACAGTTTTCTGATGTGGCCTTTGCTTGTATTACGAACCAACAAATGCAACTGATGATTAGGATTAGGTGCTTCTCTTGCTCCTGATTGGGAATGCTGTTGCCTCACCAGCTGCATACGATAACTACATGCAGGTGTAGTAGAATGTGTGGTTGGTACAAGTTACCTTTGCTACGCTCATCTTTTCACAAACACCCGGTATCATCACTACATGCATTTCATTGTGACTCATAAACACATCCCTTGTCATCGTAGGTCATGCTGACAATCACTGGATTGTCTGGTCCAGACCTGATTTGTTTACAAACAGCATTGTACAGCTGTAATACTGCTGAAACAAATATATGTTCATTACATAATCATAATTGTACAATCGACTCTGTTTTAGCAGAGATAAGGTTTGGTCGCATATATATCTATAACAAACGTTTCTGACTTAAGTGACTGTGTCGTGGTATCCAGATGACACCAGAACACTAACAGTCATATGTTTGCTTTGCCATTCCACTACTTTGATCAATACTAATACAAATGTGTGGGTTTTTTCAGCTTTACCAGTCAAAGTTATCTGCTACTGGGTCACAACTCCCCATGCTTCAGATACAACGCCGGCACTGACCATGCTGCTTCTCTTGTTCCTGGTGGTGAATGTCGTTGCTTCACAAGATGCACACAATAACCACAAGCAGCTGTGGGTTAAAACCTCTGGTCAGCAGAACAACCAAATCCAGTTTAAACGGATTTCCAACCTTCACGTAGTAGAATGTTTGGCAAAGGATAGTGAGGATATCGATGTGTGTCTTCACAGGAATGAACCTGATCATAAAGCTACAACCAAGGCAACTGCGAACGTGACACCGACTAAAACACATACAGAACAATGCCAATGCAGAATTGAGTACTCACTTGGATGTGATGTGGCAATATTTGTCCAAGAAGGTGACAAAGGATTTGAAGGACTATCTACTCTGGATATCACCCAACGTAGATTCGTAAAGACAATCGATATTGAGGTTCCCGAATGTGACTGGTGGACTGTGGATTCCAAATCGTGTCAAATTATCTGTTATACTGAAGACGACGTCATGAAGGTAGACATGTATTGTCTTAGTACTGGTAAATTTCTCTTCAAGATATTTGAGGCCTCCTCGGAAGTGTACATTTCTCATTATGATAGGAATACAAAGCACCTCTACTATTTCATACAGAAAAGTACATGGCAACTGATTGTAGTTAATGTACAAACTTTCAAACATTCAGTTATCGCAGAAAGCTTGGAGTTTGTTGGTGACGCATCACAAATATCGGGTGAAGGAGAATCTCGCATGATAGTGTGGTGCAGTCACATAACTGGGGATACCGGTGAGTTTAATTATGTTATCTACAACATGTCCGAGAAAGTCAAACCGCGACACTTTACAAAGATTTCCGATGTAGATAGTATATATTCTTTTGCTATTGTAAATGGGTCAATGTTTATCAGTGGTGTGGAAGCTATACACTCCGTTCCTGACCTAGCCACTGGAGTGACACGAGTACTCAAACAGTGTGGACAAGATGAAGATGATTTTGAAGAATTTGGTTCTTATGGGCCGTTTCTGTACATGACGTGTGTGGACGATGACGACAATGGCCATTTCTATGTTGTGGGTGCTAATGGAAGCACTGTTGTCTCAATAACTGCTCATGTTGATTGGGATGAATCATCAGTTGGATAATTCTTTGTTTAGCACACGTGTCAATTCGACATCGGGTATTGATTGTTTTGAATGTATTATTGTGGCATATTACTCAGACTTCCTCAGAAAATAGATGTTTTTAGTCTTTTCATAAGGTAAATTAAAACTTCATTCTCCGTGATTTAAGTTATTATTTCTGCAGAATGCAGTATTTATAACGACCTGATGAGTGAGTGAGTGAGTGAGTTAAGGTTTAGAGTCACTTCGGCAAAATTGCAGCCATACCGTGACTATAACAATATATACTTTAATAATATATAAGAGTTCTTTCGTAAAATCTGTCTACAAATGACAGTAAAACAACTGGGTTATCACAGATAAGAAAGTTAAAACTAGCATGTAAGCATTAGAATATTTATTACAATGCAGCTCAATGGCATTACCAATGGCATAGTAGAATGTTTGGCAAAGGATAGTGATGATATCTGTGTGTGTCTTCACGGGAATGATCTTGACATCAAAGCTGTAACTAAGGCAACTGCGAACGTGACACAGACTAAGGCACAAAAAGAACAATGCCAATGCAGAATTGAGTACTCACTTGGATGTGATGTGGCAATATTTGTCGAAGAAGATGACGAAGGATTTGAAGGACTATCTACTCTGGATATCACCCAACGTAAATTCGCAAAGACAATCGATATTGAGGTTCCCGAATATGATTGGTTGACTGTGGTTTCCAAATCGTGTCACATGATCTGTTATACTGAAGACAAGAAGGTCAAGAAGGTAGACATTCATTGCCTTAATACTGGTAAATTTCTCTTCCAGGTATTTGAGACTTCTTCCAAAGTGTACATTTCTCATTATGATAGGAGTACAAAGCACCTCTATTGTTTCATACAGATAAGAACATGGCAGATGACTGTACTCAATTTAGAAAATTTGAAACATTCAGTTATCGAAGAAAACTTTCGTTTTGTGGGAGAAGCTCCACAAATATCAGGTGAAGGAGGATCTCGCATGATAGTATGGTGCACTCACAAAACCGTGGACAGCAATGAGTTAATTTATGCTATCTACAACATGTCAAACAACGACATTTTACAAAGATTTCCAATATACTATATATTCATTCGCTATTGTACATGGGTCAATGTTTATTGAGGGTGAGAAAGGTATACACTTCGTTCCTGATTTAGCCACTGGGGTGACACGTGTACTAAAACAGTGTAGAAAAGACGAAGAATATTTTGAAAATAATGGTTCTTATGGGCCCTTTCTGTACATGACGTGTGTGGACGATGACGACAATGGCCATTTCTATGTTCTGGGTGCTAATGGAAGTACTGTAATCTTAACATATGGTTGTATTGGATGGGATGAATCATCAATTGGATAATTATTTCTTTAGCAGAAGTGTCAATTCGACATAGAGTTTTGATTGTTTTGAATGTATTATTGTGTCACTTTCTGTAAATAGAATGTCTTAGTGTTTTCATAAGGTAAATTAAAACTTCATTCTCCATGATTAAAGTTATTACCACTACAGAATGCGGTATTTATAACGACTTGATGAAACCAGATTGATCTTCTGTGTAATGGGCGCCCTTGAAGGGTCTCCTCCTCGTGGTGGTGCTGGGTAACGCTATTAGCTCTTCACCCCCCTGTGGACCCGGGGACCAGACCACCCCATTGTTGGTCGTTAAACTTAATTGGGCAACCTATGATTTAATTTATTACTATAGCAGGATCCAGTATTTGCAACGACCTGATGAAACCAGACCAAACTGATTTTTCCCATTGTCAATGTGTCTGAAATGTACCTCTCGGCACAAGTGCTTTCTCTGAGCCTCTTGAAAGTATTTTTTCATGGGTCCCTTAAAAATAGTCATTCGAACTGAAATGCTTCGTGTTTGTGTTATTCCCACGCCACACTGAGCACTATAGCCACTAGATTGTGGAGTGCTGCAAACAATCGAGTGTGAACAACAAAGACCGTTGATTGATCTTCTGTGTAATGATTCATACTGCCTTCGTAAGATGACATTAACTCATCGGTCTTTAGCATTTGGTTGCAACTGATGGCAACCCTAAATTGTGGAGGCATTTAATAATCCGTTGTGCTCTTTAGATGGGATTTTATGGAAACATCAAGAGCTGGATATGTTCCTGTGCCAGGATTTAAATACGTGTTGGAACCGTCCTTATAAATGCATCAATTGTTTTTGTTGAAAACAACTTCGCTAGTATTTTACCTTTAGTGTGTGTAGTTATACCACCCCAGAATCGGTTGTTGCCATTTAAATCACCCATGGTTACACAGGGTTTAGGTAAGTTGATCATACAGAGCTAGCAGATCAGTTAGCTGAACAGCTGATGAAAGCGGAATGTACAATGATCACAGAGTACATGCAACATAAGTCGCACAGCAACGGCTTGCAGATTTGTTTTGAGTGTAACTGGGGTATGGATAACATTTCGCCGTATCGGGATTGATGATCCAAAAGAACCCTTTTCATCCGGAGACGAAAACAAATGTTCCATGTAAATCAAAATTATCCATCTGCTTTGTAAGCAGAACGCTCGTGGCTTGAAATCTTAGACTAAGATCTGCAAATCTTTAAATGTCCTTTTGCAATTTGATTGTAGTTTAGGTAAAGCCATTGTTTCTTCAGAGGATGGACAGGAGTGAGTGAGTGAGTATTTAACGTCACATCGGTGATGTTTCAGCTATATCGTGACGAGAACACTTTTGACATTGATACAGAATTAGAAGATAAATAGTTTGGTTTGTTCAATTTCCGGGATTCATTGGAATTCAACATAGGCAAATTTTAGCGTTTAAAACCTCCGGCGTCAGGTTTTAAACCCTCAAACTTGTCTATGTTGAATTCCAATGAATCCCGGAAATTGAACAAACCAAACTATTTATCGATATTGTAAACTAATTTGTAGTGAGAAGTGTTTTTTTCAAAGACCTCTTTAAATGTGGCGCGATCATGGGTCGCAATGCAGTTAGCCTCTCGTGGTCTACTTCGCTGCCGCCCCAGATACGAGAAACGACACAAGAAGGGTTAGGCTATTATCTAATGGGGAAGATAGGTTACGTCATGTTCGAAATGAATAACTGTCAATATAATACACCAAACAAAATGAGATCAGTCATTTTTTCAATTAAACTTGATGAGTAACAAATAACATGTCTTCATGTTTATCTCAATTACTGCAATACCACTGGAATTACAATGAAGATGAAAGAATTCCATTTCATGCTACCGTTTCATGTAATCTAACGTAGACTGGTCCAATCAAGGGTGACCACATGGATTTGATCGTGTCAAGTTAGGCCTACTGTTGATTAACGGAGCTGACCTTTGTGGTAGAATTGTGTATGCCCTGAAAAATTCCTATCACGGACACAATTGAAGAACTTTGAAAATGAAAGAACGATTCATTATTGGGATTCAAGTGGGATTTGTACGATATGAGGCATGAAACCAGACACATAAAGGTAAGATTTCAACATTTGAAAATGTTTTGATATGCTTGGGCTTGTGGCAGTGGGATTTCCGAGACTGCATTAGTAACTTTTCATGATTACCGATTAGTATTTATTTTTTGCTATTTTAGTATATCATGATATTATCATTCAGTGTTAGATCAGATGTAAATCATATTGAGAGCTGTTTTTTTTCAGAAATAATAGCTATATTTGCTTTTATTCCTTTGATAATTGTGATTAGAAGCCGTGTGACAGTCTAGCAAAATGGAGGTAACTAACATGTAACTTCCTTTTGATTTGTTTACAAAATGTTAAACGTTGCACACCTCTGAAGAGTTTTACGCCCCAAATTGTATTTCTCTCGTTTGCTTTCGATAATGGCCCATCAATTATTTCCCTCAGGCCATTCTCATCAACCTTAGCAAAGCGGGACTGTGGAGGGACGCTCGGTGGACAAGAGGCATAAAGCGCTGGAATTTCGAATGGAAGTGGAAACGTCCGGACTGCTGGGATTGGTGTCTTTTGGAAGATCAAGATCCAGAAACAAGTAGCATTAACCCAGCAGGCACATCAACGTTGTTTCAACGTTGAGAAAAGGGTGGTCCTCAACGTTGAAATTAGTTTGAAAATAGGTTGTATATGAAAGTTTTTTAGACGTAGATATCCGACGTGGAATCAACGTTGAAGTTTGACCTATTATCAACGTTCAAAAAAGGTTGTATATGAAAGTTTTTTAGACGTATATATCCGACGTGGAATCAACGTTGAAGTTTGACATATTATTAACGTTGAAAATGGGTTGTTCCGTGGTTGTATATGAAAGTTTTTTAGACGTAGATATCCGACGTGGAATCAACGTTGAAGTTTGACATATTATTAACGTTGAAAATGGGTTGTTCCGTGTTTGTGTATAGGAGGTATTACGCTCTCCTGTAAATAGACTGGCACTTCATCTTTAGACTACACTAAAGTAGCACCAAACTCATGCATCCAGTTAAAATACCCAAAAAGCTACCTGCAATAAACAGTGTTCAAACAGATAATTGCAGTAAAAATATTTACCTGATAAAATACTTGGTTAAAATTCCACATTCAATATAATGTTCATTTAAGTTTTATGTCAGTTGGACGTATAACTCCAGTAAGAAGAAAAGAGTATTCCAAATTAAGAAAAACTATTTACTGTTGTATTGTTATCTTGAAAAGGTGGAAATTGTCCCGAGAAGACATTTTGTCTGAATTTCAGCTATTAGTTAGACCCCTGAATAAACACAATGCAATTACTTTCACCATGAAAGGGATCCAAGGTGACCAGGAACTATACCTGAAGACAGCATATAAAACAAGTCACTTTTCATGAAATCTTTGTGAACGCACACGCACACAGAGAAACGTGGTTTAATGCATAATGTAAAACATCACACATGACATAGTCTGTAGGTGATCTCTGAACTATTATCACCAAAAAAGACCAAACATTATCACAAATATTCAAAACAGGTGGTAATGAGAGAGCATTATCATTTTTCTCTTAAACTTTGTGGTGGATATACTGGAAACAAGTGAAATGTTAAAAACTTGTTACCTTAGCATTGCTCCTTTTATGAGATCCACAAAATTGCTGCCACCCAGTCTTCGAAGATGAGATTTCTGCAAATTCCATTAAAATTATATCTTATTTCATAATTAAATGTTCCTTACTAAATTACTTCTTTTGTATGTAACATTTTAACCTTTAAGAGACATGAATCATCACATCCCTTCCAAACAAGTGTAAGAATGAAAGTCTGTGGGTGCAGTTTTGTTAATTGTCCCATCAAAGAATTATTAGTGAAGTTACACATTTTGTAAATAAATAAAGTTCAAACAAATAAATTATATACAATTTCATCCTTAACAAAGACTTTCACTAGCCATTTTGATGTGAATTTTCGTTGCATGATCTGAGAAAGATTTCCTTTCGCCATTCTCCACCACCACTCCCACCACCCACCCCAATAATATACATATGTTGACAGGGTTCAGAGCGTGCTCAATGCATAATTTACTGCTAGATCTATCCAAACGAACAAATGTTCATAATAATGTGACGCAATATAAAATGCTGATAAATTCTATTCGATTTCGTATAGCTGCCCTTAGAGACCGTTCATAATGTATGGCTTGGGGGTGATGATAATTTTTTATGGAGAAGCATGTGAATTACCCCAATAATAACACACACACACCCGTAAAGTGTATGTACAAAATAAGTGACGCCCCTACCTGCATGTCATGTACAATAGCTATGACGCCCTCTCCTCTTCCCATAATTTCTAAGCATCATATTAAACATAGTGTGTGTGTACAAAAATGCTGACCCCCTAAGCTCCCCTGAACAAAATCTTATTCGATTATATAATAAATGCCAAATATATGCATGCATATATATTGAAAAATAACAAAACAAGTTCATGGAAAACACGGGCTTCCACTAAATTTTGAGAAACATGTACTGTGAAGTACCGGTAACCTTGTGAGATAAAACATGAGCCGTAATTGGGAGTTTCTTGCTACTTTGACCTGCTAGATTTAAACAACATTCCTACGTTTTCATTATACATGAAGGACATACTTAGCAAATAAACACCAGCATGCCGTGAAGATGTTGAAAATAGAACGATATTGCGTTGAACTTCGCCAAAGTGAACTGACAACGATCAGCTGCCTTTGCGTGCTCGATAATTGTGCGCATGTCCGGATATGGCCAAACGAGGCGATCGAAAGGTCAAACATCTGGCATGTGTTTGAAAGCAAATTTTCGGGAATTATACAATTTTACAGTTTTGTGGGAAAATATCAAATATAATGCAGTTCGGATAACTGATGACTTTATACCTAAAATCATTGATGTTTTCATTTTCAGTTGCGATTTACGTTATATTTCCGTCCGTTGATCGATGCACAAACCAAACAATATATAAGATTATATCTGTCACTAGCTCGATCTTGATCTTTTATGAAATTAATGTTCCGAAATGATAGTTGCTAAGTTGGATACCTATTACCAATATGAATTATGTATCAAATTTGCCAAGGAAACAATTAGTTGACATTTTGTTGGTTCCTTACGCTGAATCAGCGTTGACAACTAAACGAATCTCGACTAACTTTCTTTGGTCGCATGATAAACGTTGAATCCACGTTTATGAAAGGTTGATCAACCAAACAACCAGAATTCAACGTTGATTAAACGTTGAATCAACGTTGTGTGCCCGTTGGGAACGTATTCTTTGGCTGAATAATAATCTTTTACAGTGGTACTAGAGTGGGGGTTCTGCATCAGATGCGGATTAGAGGCTTTTTTGTGGGAACTAGCCCAGACCCCCATAAAAACGGCGATGGTCTATCGAGAGGCATCATTCGATGTGCCGCCAGCCTAGACCCAAAGTTCCGAATATCGGACTGATCGGGAGTCCCTGTGGTGTGATGGTAGAGCGCAAGATGGCTGCCGAGCTTAGCAACGGCGAGAAGTCTGATCACGGCATTGCTAGGCGGTCACCCAACCTAGCAACAGTCAAACTTGACAGCGCTAACACCGGGCGGTGAGTGTTGCCCATACTATGTCGGATATCTAGTGAACCAGGGAAACATTGATGTGGGATAAATGAGACAAACAAACTAACTATTTCTCTGGCTGTGGCCTGTCACGCGGGTATTGAATACAAAGCGGGTATTGAATACAATACAAAGTTCACTGGTTGTAGCGAAAAGGATGTTTGAAACCAGTTTTAAAACCGGTCACTGTTCAGAGTTTCAAGGGAACCAGTCTATAGCTGGAAACAATTTTTAGAAGCCACAATCAATTATTATAAACTCAGGTTACATAAGCTTGGAAAGAACACGGGGTTTGGACTGGAATTAAATGTAGCCGTAATATTCGGTGACGACTTTATGGAGTGGGTCTGCAATGAACTCATCCAAGTAAGCTTCGGAGTAGGTGGAGTACGGGGCGGTGCGTTTCCTGGTTGTCAGGCTATAATCGATTAACGTATCCATGAGACGTTGTAACCGTTTGGTGCCCATGAGACCTAAACTATCGTACAGGCTGGTGAATTTCCCTCGACTTATGACTCGACGCATGGCGGCGTAAATATGGAGGCCACTGACGTCCACCCCGACGCGTCTGAACAACCGTGTCGTGAGGGACGATCATCAATTCCTAGCCGGTCTGTCTTGCAAGTAATACAGATTCGGTTCGTCGTCTTTGATGTCCACTTGGTCGATGCTGTACATTTTCATGGACCATACAGGGTCTGTGGCGCAACGTTTGTCCCCTCCTTCGAGTTCACCGGGCTGGTACAGATTCCTCACAACGATCCGGTCTGGTAGTGTTTTCTCTTGGCTGTGACGCGATGGCGCAGCCGATTCGGTCGTCACAGATTTCATTCGAATGGCTTTGACGGGTCTGTTATCGAGGAGTCGAGTGGCTTCGTTGTTGATTGCCGACACCACTCCCTGTAAGCATACGACCCATTCCGTCGATCGTTTTTCTGACCATCACTCGAGCATACTGATGTTCAAACAAACGCTCGGCTAAAGTCCTGTTGATTCTTTCGACGATGGCTTGGCTTCGGTGAGCTACAGCCACGCCTTGTCTCACCTGGACTTTATGCTTCGATAACAGCTGCGACACTGCTCCCATGAACTCGCATCCAGGATCGACTTACAATTAGGTCGGCCAGGTCAAGCAACTGCGTTTGTAGATACGTTCTAAGGCCTTAGCGACTTGACTTGAATTGGCAGTGCCTCGCCGTAATGATCGCCGTGGTGATGGGAGATAAGAGTACACCGTATTGGTGATACAACTCGCAACTGAGGGTGTTCAAGGCGCGACCGATAAACGGATCCACGTCGAGATCTTCGCATACTAAGGTCGACGTGCCGGTTGAGTGGGAAGCAGAGACGAAGCAATCACAATGTAACATTGCAATAGAGTCGACCCTATGGTTTTTGTCATTTCGGCACCAAATCGGGATTCATATCTCGCGTACAGTTTATCGATGTCCCCCTCGGACATCTTGTAAATTTTATCGGTGGTCATGTTTTCGCCCAAATATTGTTAACCCTTCACACCCACGACGAGGGCCACAACATGACCATTTCCACTCTCCTTCTCCTCCTCGGATATCAATTGTACGAGCATGTGGTCCAACTCCATCTTGTTATACATCAATCTGTTTTTAAATCTAGTATTATAAAATCCGACATAACCCAAAGAGAACAAGATAAATATCAGGTAAAACAACAGGAGAATTTCAAACGTCGTCATGGTTGTTAATCTATAGAGGTATACATTTAACTTTGCGAAGCAGGTTGCTTGGTTTTGCTTAGCAGGTTGCTTGATTTTGCTAAGCTAGCACACCGCATAAGCCACAGGTTGGTTTGTTTTCAGCACGAGTTTGGCGTGTTTCGTTTCGGCTAACAAGGTACTCACGTGTTCTTGCTCAGGTTTGGTGGGAATCACGTCGTTTTCTCTTAAACATTCTTCGAACGAATCCCTATCCTTGCAGTGAAACAGGGCAAACCCATCGCGTCTGTTCCCTCAGGTCTTTCAGGACTGAGTTGAATTTTTGCGTGAGGACCCAAATGCTGTGTTTCATGTGACGTCCCGAAAACGATAAATACGATAACATGTCTCCTTTTTTTGTGATCTCTTTATTCACCCTGCAATCGTTCATCAGCCACCCTCTCTCCGTGTACGTTTTATTGATGCGTATCATAGGGCAAAGAATCACAATGTTTTTTGAACACATTCTGATAGAGCCCTTCCAGCATATCCAAGACAAACACTGCCAACCTGACTGACTGCACACGATGGCATTATGCGGATCGCGAGGCAGATCAATAGATGGCCAGCATGAATCTTCTATTGTCTATATTAATCTGCGCATCCATGATGAAGTACAAATAAAGGTTAATTTACCGGCGAATTGAGCCTTCTTGGCGATTTGGATGGTGATCCCCTCGCTGCCGTTCTCAATGCTGTGCAGTCAAGCCACAGCATGTACTTGGTCGTCAGGTACTCTCCTACCGACATGTAGGCGAGACCGAGGTCCTTGACGATCGCGTTGATTTCCGGCGGGCACTTGATCACCAGTAACTTTTGGATCTCGTCCCACTGATAGTTGGCACGCATGCCTTGGCTGAACAGCTGGTTGGGCACGCGCTCGACGGTCACCTCGGCTTTTGTGATCTCAGGGTTCCAATAGTTTTCGTTGACCCTTCTAAACAGCAAAATATTCTTCCACCGTCAGAATCAAAATGCCCTTCATCGATCGCGTGGGTACATTCAGATTGGTGTTCCAAAGCATGTCACTCTTGTTTGCGACGATCTTCTGATGATGGCTAACGTGCCAAAATGCTGGTTGCGAATCTGTCGAGCCAATTCTGGATTTGTCACCTAGGCGAACTCCAGCGAAATATTGTCGATGGTGTAGTGACCCTCCCTGCCGTTCTCCGTCACGATCACGTTGCTATAATCGTTAAACGCGAGTTTGTACTCCAGCCTGTCGACCAGTGCGACTTGGTAAAAAGGCATGTGACCCTCCAGCAACTCGAAGTCGAGCAGGATGCAAAACCGATTCCCGAACGCCTTGGCGATGGCCACGTGTTTTTTTGCCATCGCGGTGAGTTCAGCTTGGTCGAAACCGTACCCCACCGGACATTCGGCCAGACAAATCCCCTGGTACTTCATGTTTTCCCATTCGCTCGCGGTTCTCCAGAGGTCCGTGTAGCTGAAGAACACGTCGCTGTCGTCGATGCTCAAAATTTCGTTTCCGCTGATTTTGATGGTTGTTTTCTTCATGATTGCACGACCCAGGTTTCCCACGACTTCTCGCTTATCATCTTTGGATTCCAAACTGATCTGAAAGGACAGGAGAGCCATCCCTGGAACGATGACGTCGCCCACGCCCAGGTTGGGAAAGCGCACCAACAGCGTTCGGTTCTCGTCGATCGTGCTCAGATTGTTGGCGATCGTCGTGGATTGACGCCAACTTTGATTGCCAGGGTGTTCTCTCAATTTTCGGTAAGGATCGAGTTTTCGTCCGTAGGCCAGCGACATCGTTATATTGAAAGTATGTTTTTATATCTTGGCTGAAGGTGGTTTTGGTGAAGATATTCTAATGCACGATTTTGGGGACAATAGAACCCCTTGCTCGATGAGGAGGAGACCTCGTTCGCGCAAGGAAACATGGGCGACAATCTGCAAAAAACGACCGTTGATGATTATTACAATGCCCTGGAGCAAAAAGAAAACATAGCTCCTCTTTATCGTGACCCTTCCAAGTTCAAACTCGATCATAAAGGGATAATGCGAGTGAAAGATGCTTCGGGGCATCGATCTCATGCACTCCCGTACAAGAAAACCTCTCGCTTTGTCCACACTGGCCAGTCGCCACGGTGCCGACTTTATCCATGACAAAATAAATATATCAAGCTTTCAACAAAAATAAGCGGAAGTTCGACAAGGCTTTATGAGAAGCAAATGCCGAGTTCAATGCCTTATGGCGGTGCAGTCGGTCTAGATGATTTGAGAGACGTACCCAACGCAGCGCTCAAGACACATCGAAAAGACATCGAAAAACTATTGACCACATACCGGAACAAACGCTTGTCTGGTTCCAATTTACCTTTCAGGATCTGCAAGGGGCTGGACAAGGCCATGCAAACCATTCGCGCATCACTCATGGACAACGTAGCCAAACTGCATGCGCCGAGAGCATATCGCTCGTGAGAAAAACAAACTCTAAGAAGCGGAGGACGAGTTAAGCTGACGTCAGATCGCGGAAAGATTGTGCAACTGGGAAGAGGATAGATCGACCCGATTGGAAGTGGCGTCCTTCCGAAACGAGCTTCGATCCCAGATCAGCTGCCTGCGCGAAAACCATCGACCAAGTTTGGAACGAGGACACCACGTTGGTCGACAGGATCCTAACGTTGTTCGGGGAACAAAGGGGATCACCATCGCCAGCATTCTGACGCTTTTGGATTTCATCGTATTGACCAGTTGAAATCACTTTCGGGAAGCCTGGCGAGACACAATCCGACCACGATTCCACCAACGAGCACAGTTTTGCTGTCGAGGTGTTGCTGATGTTTGACCGCCGGTGTGGTGGTGGTGCGGGTCGAACGCTAGGCGGCTCCAGGGGTGGCGAGACTATATCCGTTTTGCCGGTCCGCATGGGCGCTGGGACTCGACTCATGTTGTGACATCGGGGTTGACACCCACTTTCTGATTGGCGGTCACAATGACGATTTCGTTGTTGTAGCCCACCACTTTGTGGATCCTCAGTTGCATGTCGCTCGGAGCCATGTACAGTCCCATGCTGAACACGTGTCCTGGTAACACCAGATGGCACTCGGTAAATACACTGGTCTGGCGATGGCGTCCTCGACGTTCGACACAAACTGTTTCTTGCCCCACGATGCCGGAACGTGTTTGCGACTGCGTGCCAAGCAGCGGCCACTCGTACGTTCGAATCGAAATGTTCAACCGTACAGTGCCTGCACGAGTAAACCCTTTAGACGTGTCCAGCATATATGTTCTCTAATCGTCATCAACGTATGGGGGCTGCTCGACGTTTTGGATGGTGAAAGGAATACTACCTTGACCTGTAAAGTTCATGCGATCATCTCTCCATTCTTTACTTTCCAGAACATAGGCTGGTGTTGGTAGGATATCTTGTTTTAACAAAGCAGCGCTGGCTTCTTTAACGGGAAGTCCATCACTGTAGGGAATACACAACCCATGGTACATGACCGGTATATGCCAATCCGTGTTCGGATCGATTTCAAATTCAAGGCAAATCCGTTCGTAAGCCCGCTGATCGTACGGATTGTTCGACGCATCCATTGCTTGTCCTGCAGAAGCAGCACGCCGATCTCTTTCAGGATGCATCTGATCTGGTAATACACGTGGAAATAGAATATGGACGGACTCAGCACATCACGACGCGTGTCGGTCAAGGTCACGACGCACCCCATCGTCGCGCACCATATGGTGAAATTGAATTGCTTCTGCCAGAAATGCCTCGGGTTGTGAAACCATGCATGGACTGCCTTGACGTTCGTGACTGAAAGCCTATACTATTCAAATACATCGATAAATCGAGCTCGAAAGTGGGAACCCTCCTTCGCATCCACCATGATCTTCATGTGCGTGAGATCGGTAGCACTTAAATTATCGCTTTTAGGATAAATCACTCGCTTGTACTTGGGTGTAGCCATATTGAAAGTATACCACAGTGTCCCGTATATGTGTAACATGTACGTCATGCTCCTGAATCACGAACGGCGAGCCCATTTTACTCGCCCGTCAATAACACGTCGCGGGACCTCGTGACGAGCCAACACTTTAACCACTAGGCTACCACCCACCGCCCCGCAACCGGCTCGATCATCCCAGGGTTACGACGTACTTACGTCGAGACTGGACTAGGCGAACACGGGACATGGACCACGGGGGCATCGTCCACCGTAATGAAGCCTCTCCTTTACGTCACCATCACGACGCCTACACACACCCATCACAGCTACTCCTCCGTGGCTCAAGCAGTCGTCAGGACTTTTCTCTCTCTCTCTCTCTCTCTCTCTCTCTCTCTCCTCTATCTCTCTCTCTCTCTCTCTCTATCTCTCTCTCTCTCTCTCTCCTCTCTCTATCTCTCTCTCTCTCTCTCTCTATCTCTCTCTCTCTCTCTTTCTCTCTCTCTCTCTCTCTCTCTTTCTCTCTCTCTCCCTCTCTCTCTCTCTCTTTCTCTCTCTCTCTCTCTCTCTTTCTCTCTCTCCTCTCTCTCTCTCTCTCTCTCTCTCTCTCTCTCTCTCTCACACACACACACATACATCAGTAGGTTTTGCTGTAACATTTGGATTGAATCATAAATACACATCACTACATTTCACATTTCACTATATTACTACATCATAGTGCTTACACACCGAAACTATACTAATATATGTATGCTTTTCAACAATTTTATGGTTTCATTATACCAAATTGACTATTGCAAAGAATTCCTTAAATTCACAACAAATAAATATTATTCTAGTTGTAATATACCGCTATGATAAAAATTCACACATCAATGCAAATAATACAATTCATACACTTACAACAAATTATCCAGTTCACACAGTTTCCACAAATACTCGGATGTCATAAACTGAGTCTTCATTGCATTCGCATAAAACATCATTCTCAAAATCGTGCTCAAAGAGGCCTGAAAGCACGTGCTTGTCCCCTATGTGCGTATTGCCTATACCCCGGTTGCACATGCAAATCGTGTGATAGGTTTACGTTCGATTGTAACGATCTGTGTTCATGCATGAAAATCTACAATTGTTGGAATAATTATCACTGTTTGCTCTACTTGCACATTATTTTCTGTGGTTTAAATGTTGTTCCCAGTACTAATGCCATAATCGTTAATCATGATTGTAACCTCTAACAACTAAAGCTTGTCTTACTGTCAATCTAAATATGATTAAAGCAGCTGTAATTTCTATCAATTATTCATATGGGTGACTCTTCAATAATTGCGTTGAGTGCAGAAATATTCATGGTCAAGTCATGGCAAATACTCAGGTAGGGACAAGATGCAATTTATAAACAACAAACTGCTACTTTATGATTTCTATCTTTAATTATCGTAAGCACTATAGTATACACTGTTCCTGAATTCGTTGTCAGTTCATCTTGCATATGGGACAGGTGTTGTCATGTTAACACAAGTATAATCCACCTCTCTCTCTGATTGTTTTAGTAACACAATTCAATTGTGGCGGCTAGCTTTGATCATTGCATTGTCTATCGGTTGTAATACCATCACTCAGGTGTTTGAAATGCGCGAAAAAACAATTACGCTAACAGTTCTTACGTGAACTTTCCGCAGAAATTGCACCCCGTGAAAATATATAATGATTACAGCATATATTAATTCTAATGATAATAAATAAATGTACGTACGTCCAAGCGACCAAAATGTGACGGAAAAAAAACATGATAGGTCCGACTTGGGCGCTCTCAATATCGCATTGCGCCTGTGACAACCGCCTGACCAACCTACTACGTAAAATACGCACGTGCTGTATGCTTTCTCCTGCGCGCAAACTCATGCTCATACACATACCTGTTTCGCTCGTTCTCGCCTGGATTACGGGTTTTTAGACAATTTTTTGTGACATATATACTGCTGCAAAGATAATTTAATACGGCGTTGGTTAAGTGATGGCTCCATCTGCCTCGACATAGAGACTGTCAACAGGAGAAGTTCTAAAAGATCCAAGACAAAATCTTAGACCTTGGTGGTGGGCGGAATCTGATAGCTTTAGATTATTTTCATTCCGTACCCATATACGATGGAGTCGTAATAAAGGATTTCAGAGCGGACCAATGATCGATATAGGTATAGAATTTTAGCTGATCCTCTCCCTCGTCTCTGAGGTGGAAACGACTTTCAATAAGTCAGAATTGATATCTTCAGGCATTTATTTTTTAAGGGATTTAAATATGTGGCAGAAACGTTAAATGGGGAGTCAACATTAGGCCCAAGAACTTGACGCTTAGCGAAGCCCGGCTTTGAGGTTTGCAGCTGTTGTCTTTTTATACTCATCCCTTTACACTTTGAAATTAATAATGCTTCGATCAGCGATAACCAGGTTTTAACATCATATAAATATCCTATAATAATAAGAAGAATAATACAAGAAGAAGAACAATGACAAGAATGTTTGTGCCTCAAAAACGGGTAACCCATGATGCTTGTCAGCTGCAGTCATGTACTCCGCGACTTATGTAAATCGTATAATTTTCACACTCTGAAAACTTGTAATTTGTTGTTGCCAAGGTATAAACCAGCTCCAAGTGCCTTATCCATGGAGTTTGCTACTGGAGTAAGTGTACTTCCCTGGATTTTGCCTATACCTATATTATGCACTTTGAAAATTTGAACTGTTTGTTGCTTGATGTATAGCCAGCTCCTTTGCTAATGCCTGTAAACTTAGAGAGTCTGTTGCTGGAGGGATGCACTCCTGACTTTGTGTACCTATGTTTTCATACTTCGAAATTAGTAGCTTTTGTTGCTGATATATAACTAGTTAGAACATGCCTGTAACCCATGGATTCTGTTGTTTGAGTGGTTCGCTTCCCCTGACGCTTTATGTACCGGATGTTTTCATACTCCGAAATCAGTAATTTTATTGTCGATGTAACTAGCTAAGGTATGCCTTGTAACCGCATGAAGTTTGCTGCTGGAGTTGTGCTTTCTCCTGACTTTGTATACTTTGTAACTATATTCTCTTACTTTGAAACATTTGCTTAACTTTCTGTTGCCAATATGTAACCAATCCCAAATATTGGAGTTGTGGCACTCCCGTCTCTGTAGCACCTATCTGAAATGAATAAAAATGTGTAAAAAAGAAAACTCGAGGGGAGTGGCATTTATAAAGTTTTGCCCAGATTCGCCACGGCGCATATTGTCCTACAGAAGTGTAGTACATTTAGTTTTTTACTCTAGAAAATTTAAAGCCATTATCCAGACACCATTTATTTTCCTTTGTTTTAAACATAATAGCAGTTGCTGTTCCAATAGTATGTATACTGTCCCAGAAAAGAAACGCATGAGCGATAGTTATTTTAAAAATCTATTAATTACCTATTGTGTTCAGAGCAATCGTCCAAAATATGTAATAAAACTGTTGATAACGCGGTTTTTACACAGTAATTGCAATAAGTAAAAAATTGATTTTGCCTGGAAATGTTGATTTGCAGTTAGATTTCTTGCAAAGGTTTAAAGGCATCGCCACAACGCAACAGTGAAACACCATCCAGTTGAAATTGATGCAGCAAAGAGCATGCAGAGTCTGGCTATAAAAATCCAGATTACTTTCGTAAATCGGCAATCACCGTTTTGAAGGGTTTCCAAGGTCAAATCACTACGTCAAGTCTTGACACTGCGATTAACGGAACACACGCTTTTCTATATTGAAAGGATGCACGCTGGAGATTATCAATCTTCTATTTGCCAGGCGATGTGAATGTTAGTCTGGAGCAGGATATCACGGCTTGCAGTTCCGTTACAAACTACAAACAGGCATAACAATGACCGTTCCCGTACAGGCAGATCCTCGAGTCAAACACTGCAGTCCAAGATTGTCTACTACATTTGCGTGTTCGTACTGCCACGGGTGAAGGACAGCATTGCATGGTTCCTGGACTTCGCAGGGATTTTTCGATATCAAACTGTACGGAACAGGTTGAGAGGGTGGACTGAGAGCCAGGGACCGACGCGTCAGGACCGTGCTACGTCGTCGCCATCGCGCTCAATGTCTCCGTTAAAGGTCACAATGCAACCAAAAAATCAAACATAATTAAAACACACAATTATCACTCTATCTCATGACATATATAATATACATTCCTGGTAATGAGAAAAAACATATAAACAAACTTATAAAATTGGTACAATCCCGCAAATCAAAAGGAATTTTTTCAAAATTATTGTACTTCAGCAATGCCTTAATA